>NC_142802.1:38386685-38577876 GCF_049724085.1 Artemia sp. Qi Xiang Cuo
CCCAATTCGTTCGAAACCTACACACATATCTAATGGAGAATCAAATATGGAACCTAAATATATACAAAAATAATTGCATAACAATGAAACAAGACGTGCTGGTTTTTTGGGCTTATCACCAAAAAGGCAGTGAACTTTGAAACTGCGTCATTCCTCTTGGCAAAGAGTGTGATGATCTGTAACTACTAGAAAAACCTGTTTGTACGGGGGCCTTGGCAAATTCAATAGAAGCAATCTACTAGTGCCTACTTTGAAAATTTTAAAGTTTTCCCCATTTTACAAATAACTGAACTATATAGAAAAGATATTACCATTGAAACTTATAGAAAAATTATTTCAAGCTCACCCCCTCCCCCTCAAAAAAAAAGAGAAAAAAACAGTCTTATTCAAATGATGTGTGTGTGTTTTAACTTTCGCCCTGTTAAACACCTTTGTAGTTTCACCTGTGATTCCTATGAACCCTTCGTACGGTATGTGTCGTACGGGTTGATGCGTCTTCAACTTTGATCAATTTAAATATAAGGTTCAGTATTAGGCCTATAGTATAGTGTGACCTAAATATTAAAAAAAATCTCACTAGAAATCTCAGCATTCATATTTGTAATTGGAAGGGTGTTTAAAAAGAGTCTAACTTCTTTTAACTTTGGGTGAATAAATACCCTTGTAGCGCAATCTACAGAATCAAAATTCCATCGGAAGGTTCAGTTTGGCATAACGCTTACAAACCTTTGCTGGTTCCTCATTGACCGAATTGCATATTACGCCTTTGTTCTAGCATTCTCTTAATAGCTGCATTGATCAAAAGGCACCTAGTTTGTCTTGCTATAAGACAATTTTATTTTTAAACTTTATTTGAAAATCCTGAAACTCCAGTAACTACTTTCTGTTCCTTCGCTTTACATGTTAGAAGACAACATATTGACCAAGATACAATCTTTGATATTGTAAATTTGAGAAATTTCTTGCTCACGCGCGGAGCTTCAACATGAGTAATATATAAGAGGTATTTGACAATGATTCCTTTTGGGAATATCTTTCCTATTTATTAATTGAACTCCTCATGGATTTTCCATCATGGCTTGAATACCACCTTAAAAAAACTTTCAGTGGGATTTCGTGTTTTTTCAAAGTAAAGTTTTTACAAATATGATTTCAGCTGAAGAATCTTGGTACCTAACGATGAAAAGTATGGGAAGTTACCTTTAAAAGCAGCAAAAGTAAAATATTACTTGTAGGTTGTAGTACAAGACGTTTTTTGGTTAATAAGTTGTCGACTGACTCGTAGAAAGTCCCGGTAAACCATCGATTCGTAAGAGTTTGGATTTTTGTTGACTTTCAAAATGGAGTATATGCTACAATTCAAGAAAGTAGCATGTCATCTGCTTAATAAGTTTTGTCTGAAGATCAAGTACTCTTTGAGAAAGATTAATTTAAATTTTTTTTTCCACCAAACAAGTTTTTCAAAGAAATGTAATGAGCTCCCTCAAGCCAAGAATGAGCAAAAATAAAGTCAAATAATCTTCCAAGCGTAATACCACCACAAATCGCTATCAATAAATAAATGAAAATCAAAACGAACAGAAATTAAAATAAATAGCCGAATCAAACTCAAAATGAGCAAAAATTAATTAGCGTAGGGATTAATGGGGGTTACCCCACACCTTCTCAAGACCAGAAAACAATTTGCGCTTTAGTTAAAAAAAAAAAAAAGTGACCGTGGATTGTCAGTTTAATTGACATATACTAATATTTATTTCTTAATGTTTTGATAATTTCTTATTTATGAAAGTAAGAAAAGTGAAAATATTTCAAACGTAGTAAAGCGCAAATTGTCTTCTGGTCTTGAGATGGTATGGGGGTTATCAGCCCTACTCATGGTAATGTTTGCTCGTTTTGAGTTTGATTCGGCTATTTATCAAAATTTATGTTCGTTATGGGTTTGGAAAAATACAAGGTGTGTTTGGGGGGCGGGGGGTAGGGGGTATTCACCCTCCGATCAATCTGGATATTAAAAAGGGCACTAGAACTTCTGATTACCAATCTAATGAGCCCCCTTTCGAATTTTATAAGATCACCATTTCTATATATATATTATATGCCTCAAGGGCATAACTTACAACTCTTGCCCTGAGGGCTGTGGGGGGGGGCAGTCGTCGTCGTCTTCAAAAAAACAATTTCTGGACCTTTTAATTGCGTTAAGCAAAATAGCTATCTGAAATTTTTGATTGGATATGTTTGAGGAAATGGTGGGCGTGGCAGGAGGGGTTAGTTGCTCTTCAATCACTTTCGACTATTAAAAAAGGCACTAACCCTTTCAGTTTCAAATCAAATCTAATGAGCCTTTTTTGAAGTTTCTACAACAACAAATGACCATCTCAAAATTTTATCAGATGCATTTCGGGAAAATTAGAATTGGGGGGTGGGGGATATCAACCCTTCCATCACTGTGAATCTCAAAAAGGGCAGTAAAACTTCTGATTAGTGATACAATTACCCCCCCCCCCTCCCCTCAGAAGTTTATCTGATCACCCTTTCTATATGCCCCCAGGGCATAACTTACAACTCTTGCCCTGAGGGCTGTATGGATGCTGCTATCCTCAAAAACATAATTTCCAGACTTTTCAACTACGTTGAACAAAATGGCTATCTCAAAGTTATGACTGGATGTGTTCGGGGAAATTGTGGGCATGGGAGGGGGTTTATTTCCCTCAAATCACTTTCGACTATTAAAAGGGCACTAGCCCTTTCAATTTTCAATCTAATGAGCTCTTTTCGAAGTTCCTACGACAGCTCCTTCGATACGAAGTACCCTGGTCATCCCCCCCCCCTCAAAAAAACAAAAACAAAAAAAAAATAAATAACACATAGTGTCCATATTGCTCTTTACTTAGGCAGCGCTATTGCGCTGCCTATGATGATCGATGGCATTTTTTAAGCTGATGGTTTTTATCAGGTATCGTGGAATTAAACGCTCCTTGTTGTACTATTGTTTTACCCAGAATGCTTGTATGTATTGATTATTTTACCCATCCACCCCCAAAATTACCACTCCTAAAACATGGACCGTAGTAGTAAGTATCTATGGAATTCTGAGCCTTTATGTTCCTTGGCAGCTTTCCATGGTTGATTACCAGACAAGTTTCTGGGTCAACTATAAGTTTCTGGACCTTTACATTCCATGGCACCTTTCCATGGCAGATTACCAGACTGAATATTGCTACTGTTGTCAATTGAATATGGAATTATACAAAACCTACCAGACAAGTTTCCGGGCCAACCAGACATGGTTCTGGGCCAAGCAGACAAGTTTCTGGGTCAACTATAAGTTTCTGGTCAATTTTGGAGGGAAAACTAAAAATACTCAGAAAGTTCATTTTGAATTTCTTTCATTGAAATGCAAAAGTTTGAATATTTCAGTAGTGTTTTGTTGTGCTTTACCTTGTCACAGGTACATTCTGTTGATTTTCATAGTTCCTTTTGAATTTCTTTCTTTGAAATGCAAGAGTTGGAATATTTCAGTAGTGTTTTGTTGTGCTTTACCTTGTCACAGTTACATTCTCTTGATTTTTCGAAGTTCATTTTGAATTTTTGTCATGAAAAGCAAGAGTTGGAATGGGGAGAGGGGGGGGGGGTCAATTTTGGAGGGAAAACTAAAAATACTCAGAAAGTTCATTTTGAATTTTTTTCATTGAAATGCAAGAGTTGGAATATTTCAGTAGTGTTTTGTTGTGCTTTACCTTGTCACAGTTACATTCTGTTGATTTTCATAGTTTATTTTGAATTTCTTTAATAGAAACGCAAGAGTTGGAATATTTCGGTAGTGTTTTGCGGTGTCTTACTTTGTCGCAGTTACATTCTCTTGATTTTTCGAAGTTCATTTTGAATTTCTTTCGTGAAATGCAAGAGTTGGAATATTTCAGTAGTGTTTTGTTGTGCTTTACCTTGTCACAGTTACATTCTGTTGATTTTCATAGTTCATTTTGAATTTCTTTCATTGAAATGCAAGAGTTGGAATATTTCAGTAGTGTTTTGTTGTGCTTTACCTTGTCACAGTTACATTCTCTTAATTTTTCAAAGTTCATTTTGAATTTCTTTCGTTGAAATGCAAGAGTTGGAACATTTCAGTAGTGACTTGTTGTGCTTTACCTTGTCACAGTTACATTCTCTTGATTTTTCGAAGTTCATTTTGAATTTCTGTCGTGAAATGCAAGAGTTGGAATATTTCAGTAGTGTTTTGTTGTGCTTTACCTTGTCACAATTACATTCTGTTGATTTTCATAGTTCATTTTGAATTTCTTTCATTGAAATGCAAGAGTTGGAATATTTCAGTAGTGTTTTGTTGTGCTTTACCTTGTCACAGTTACATTCTCTTAATTTTTCAAAGTTCATTTTGAATTTCTTTCGTGAAATGCAAGAATTGGAATATTTCAGTAGTGTCTTGTCGTGGTTTACCTTGTCACAGCTACATTCTCATGATTTTTCAAAGTTCATTTTGAATTTCTGTCGTGAAATGCAAGAGTTGGAATATTTCAGTAGTGTTTTGTTGGGCTTTACCTTGTCACAGTTACATTCTCTTTATTTTTCGACGTTCATTTTGAATTTCTGTCGTAAAATGCAAGAGTTGGAATATTTCAGTAGTGACTTGTTGTGCTTTACCTTGTCACAGTTACATTCTGTTGATTTTCATAGTTCATTTTGAATTTCTTTCATTGAAATGCAAGAATTGGAATATTTCAGTAGTGTCTTGTCGTGGTTTACCTTGTCACAGCTACATTCTCATGATTTTCATAGTTCATTTTGAATTTCTTTCATTGAAATGCAAGAATTGGAATATTTCAGTAGTGTCTTGTCGTGGTTTACCTTGTCACATCTACATTATCATGATTTTTCAAAGTCCATTTTGGATTTCTTTCGTTGAAATGCAAGAGTTGGAATATTTCAGTAGTAACTTGTTGTGCTTTACCTTGTCACAGTTACATTCTCTTGATTTTTCGAAGTTCATTTTGAATTTCTGTCGTGAAATGCAAGAGTTGGAATATTTCAGTAGTGTTTTGTTGTGCTTTACCTTGTCACAGTTACATTCTGTTGATTTTCATAGTTCATTTTGAATTTCTTTCATTGAAATGCAAGAGTTGGAATATTTCAGTAGTGTTTTGTTGTGCTTTACCTTGTCACAGTTACATTCTCTTAATTTTTCAAAGTTCATTTTGAATTTCTTTCGTGAAATGTAAGAATCGGAATATTTCAGTAGTGTCTTGTCGTGGTTTACCTTGTCACAGCTACATTCTCATGTTTTTTCAATGTTCATTTTGGATTTCTTTCGTTGAAATGCAAGAGTTGGAATATTTCAGTAGTGTTTTGTTGTGCTTTACCTTGTCACAGTTACATTCTGTTGATTTTCATAGTTCATTTTGAATTTCTTTCATTGAAATGCAAGAGTTGGAATATTTCAGTAGTGTTTTGTTGTGCTTTACCTTGTCACAGTTACATTCTCTTAATTTTTCAAAGTTCATTTTGAATTTCTTTCGTGAAATGCAATAATTGGAATATTTCAGTAGTGTCTTGTCGTGGTTTACCTTGTCACAGCTACATTCTCTTGATTTTTCAGAGTTCATTTTGAATTTCTTTCAGTGAAATGCAAGAGTTGGAATATTTCAGTAGTGTCTTTTTGTGCATTACCTTGTTACAGTTACATACTATTGATTTTCAAATTTACTTTTGTATTTACTTCATTGAAATGCAAAAGTTGGAATACTTCAGTACTGTGTTGTTGTGGTTTACCTTGTCACAGTTACATTCTGTTGATTTTCATAGTTAATTTTGTATTTATTTCATTGAAATGCAAGAGTTGGAATATTTCAGTAGTGTTTTGTTGTGCTTTACCTTGTCACAGTTACATTCTCTTAATTTTTCAAAGTTCATTTTTGAATTTCTTTCGTGAAATGCAAGAATTCGAATATTTCAGTAGTGTCTTGTCGTGGTTTACCTTGTCACAGCTACATTCTCATGATTTTTCAAAATTCATTTTGAATTTCTGTCGTGAAATGCCAGAGTTGGAATATTTCAGTAGTGATTCGTTGTGTTTTATCTTGTCACAGTTACATTCTCTTGATTTTTCGAAGTTCATTTTGAATTTTTGTCGTAAAATGCAAGAGTTGAAAAATTGGGGTCTTAGTCCACCAGCCTGAATGGTGGAAATCCACTAGCTCAGTATTGGGGTCTTAGTCCACCAGCCTGAATGGCGGAAATCCACTAGCTCAGTATTGGGGTCTTAGTCCACCAGCCTGAATGATGGAAATCCACTAGCTTAGTATTGGGCTCTTAGTCCACCAGCCTGAACGGTGGAAATCCACTAGCTCAGTATTAGGGTCTTAGTCCACCAGCCTGAATGGTGGAAATCCACAGCTTTACCTTGTCACAGTTACATTCTCTTGATTTTTCGAAGTTCATTTTGAATTTCTGTCGTGAAATTCAAGAGTTGGAATATTTCAGTAGTGTTTTGTTGTGCTTTACCTTGTCACAGTTACATTCTGTTGATTTTAATAGTTCATTTTTAATTTGTTTCATTGAAATGCAAGAGTTGGAATATTTCAGTAGTGTTTTGTTGTGCTTTACCTTGTCACAGTTACATTCCCTTAATTTTTCAAAGTTCATTTTGAATTTCTTTCGTGAAATGCAATATTTGGAATATTTCAGTAGTGAATTGTCGTGGTTTACCTTGTCACAGATACATTCTCTTGATTTTTCAAATTTAATTTTGATTTTCTTTAGTGAAATGAAAGAGTTGGAATATTTCAGTAGTGACTTGCTGTGCTTTACCTTGTCACAGTTAAATTCTCTTGATTTTTCGAAGTTCATTTTGAATTTCTGTCGTAAAATGCAAGAGTTGGAATATTTCAGTAGTGCTTTGTTGTGCATTACCTTGTCACAGTTACATTATGTTGATTTTCATAGTTCATTTTGAATTTCTTTCATTGAAATGCAAGAGTTGGAATATTTCAGTAGTGTTTTGTTGTGCTTTACCTTGTCACAGCTACATTCTCATGATTTTTCAAAGTTCATTTTGGATTTCTTTCGTTGAAATGCAAGAGTTGGAATATTTCAGTAATGACTTGTTGTGCTTTACCTTGTCACAGTTACATTCTCTTGATTTGTCAAAGTTCATTTTGAATTTCTCTCGTGAAATGCAAGAGTTGGAATATTTCAGTTGTGATTTGTTGTGCTTTACCTTGTCACAGTTACATTCTATTGATTTTTAGGAGTTCATTTTTAATTTCTGCCTTAAAATGCAGGAGTTGGAATATTTAAGTAGTGACTTGTTGCGCTTTTCCTTGTCACAGTTACATTCTGTTGATTTTCATAGTTCATTTTGAATTTCTTTCATTGAAATGCAAGAATTGGAATATTTCAGTAGTGTCTTGTCGTGGTTTACCTTGTCATAGCTACATTCTCATGATTTTCATAGTTCATTTTGAATTTCTTTCATTGAAATGCAAGAATTGGAATATTTCAGTAGTGTCTTGTCGTGGTTTACCTTGTCACAGCTACATTATCATGATTTTTCAAAGTCCATTTTGGATTTCTTTCGTTGAAATGCAAGAGTTGGAATATTTCAGTAGTAACTTGTTGTGCTTTACCTTGTCACAGTTACATTCTCTTGATTTTTCGAAGTTCATTTTGAATTTATGTCGTGAAATGCAAGAGTTGGAATATTTCAGTAGTGTTTTGTTGTGCTTTACCTTGTCACAGTTACATTCTGTTGATTTTCATAGTTCATTTTGAATTTCTTTCATTGAAATGCAAGAGTTGGAATATTTCAGTAGTGTTTTGTTGTGCTTTACCTTGTCACAGTTACATTCTCTTAATTTTTCAAAGTTCATTTTGAATTTCTTTCGTGCAAATGCAAGAATTGGAATATTTCAGTAGTGTCTTGTCGTGGTTTACCTTGTCACAGTTACATTCTCTTGATTTTTCAATGTTCATTTTGAATTTCTTTCCTTGAAATGCAAGAGTTGGAATATTTCAGTAGTGTTTGTTGTGCTTTACCTTGTCACAGTTACATTATGTTGATTTTCAAAGTTCATTTTGAATTTCTTTCGTTGAAATGCAAGAGTTGGAATATTTCAGTAGTGTTTTGTGGTGCTTTACCTTTTCACAGTTACATTCTCCTGATGTTTCAAAGTTCATTTTGAATTTCTTTCGTGAAATGCAAGAGTTGGAATATTTCAGTAGTGTCTTGTCGTGGTTTACCTTGTCACAGCTACATTCTCATGATTTTTCAAAGTTCATTTTGTATTTCTTTCATTGAATTGAAAGATTGGTAATATTTCAGTATTGTTTTGTTGTGGTTTACCTTGTCACAGTTAAATTCTGTTGATTTTAATAGTTCATTTTGAATTTCTTTCATTGACATGAAAGAGTTGGAATATTTCAGTAGTGTTTTGTTGTGCTTTACCTTGTCACAGTTACATTCTGTTTATTTTAATATTTAATTTTTTATTTATTTAATTTAAATGAAAGAGTTGGTATATTTCAGTAGTGTTTTGTTGTGCTTTACCTTGTCACAGTTACATTCTCTTAATTTTTCAAAGTTCATTTTTGAATTTCTTTCGTGAAATGCAAGAATTCGAATATTTCAGTAGTGTCTTGTCGTGGTTTACCTTGTCACAGCTACATTCTCATGATTTTTAAAAGTTCATTTTGAATTTCTGTCGTGAAATGCAAGAGTTGGAATATTTCAGTAGTGACTTGTTGTGCTTTACCTTGTCACAGTTATATTCTCTTGATTTTTCGAAGTTCATTTTGAATTTCTGTTGTGAAATGCAAGAGTTGGAAAATTGGGGTCTTAGTCCACCAGCCTGAATGGTGGAAATCCACTAGCTCAGTATTGGGGTCTTAGTCCACCAGCCTGAATGGCGGAAATCAACTAGCTAAGTATTGGGGTCTTAGTCCACCAGCCTGAATGATGGAAATCCACTAGCTTAGTATTGGGATCTTAGTCCACCAGCCTGAACGGTGGAAATCCACTAGCTCAGTATTAGGGTCTTAGTCCACCAGCCTGAAAGGTGGAAATCCACAGCTTTACCTTGTCACAGTTATATTCTCTTGATTTTTCGAAGTTCATTTTGAATTTCTGTCGTAAAATTCAAGAGTTGGAATATTTCAGCAGTGTTTTGTTGTGCTTTACCTTGTCACAGTTACATTCTGTTGATTTTCATAGTTCATTTTGAATTTCTTTCATTGAAATAGAAGAGTTTGAATATTTTAGTAGTGTTTTGTTGTGCTTTACCTTGTCACAGTTACATTCTCTTGATTTTTCAAAGTTCATTTTGAATTTCTTTCGTGAAATGCAAAAATTGGAATATTTCAGTAGTGTCTTGTCGTGGTTTACCTTGTCACAGCTACATTCTCATGATTTTTCAAAGTTCATTTTTAATTTCTGTCGTGAAATGCAAGAGTTGGAATATTTCAGTAGTGACTTGTTCTGCTTTACCTTGTCACACTTACATTCTCTTGATTTTTCGAAGTTCATTTTGAATTTCTGTCGTAAAATACAAGAGTTGGAATATTTCAGTAGTGCTTTGTTGTGCATTACCTTGTCACAGTTACATTATGTTGATTTTCATAGTTCATTTTGAATTTCTTTCATTGAAATGCAAGAGTTGGAATATTTCAGTAGTGTTTTGTTGTGCTTTACCTTGTCACAGTTACATTCTCTTAATTTTTCCAAGTTCATTTTGAATTTCTTTCGCGAAATGCAAGAATGGGAATATTTCAGTAGTGTTTTGTCGTGGTTTACCTTGTCACAGCTACATTCTCATGATTTTTCAAAGTTCATTTTGGATTTCTTTCGTTGAAATGCAAGAGTTGGAATATTTCAGTAATGACTTGTTGTGCTTTACCTTGTGACAGTTACATTCTCTTGATTTTTCGAAGTTCATTTTGAATTTCTGTCGTGAAATGCAAGAGTTGGTATATTTCAGTAATGTTTTGTTGTGCTTTACCTTGTCACAGTTACATTCTGTTGATTTTCATAGTTCATTTTAGATTTCTTTCGTTGAAATACAAGAGTTGGAATATTTCAGTAGTGTTTTGTTGTGCTTTACCTTGTCACAGTTACATTCTCTTAATTTTTCAAAGTTCATTTTGAATTTCTTTCGTGAAATGCAAGAAATTGGAATATTTCAGTAGTGTCGTGCCATGGTTTACCTTGTCACAGCTACATTCTCATGATTTTTCAAAGTTCATTTTGAATTTCTGTCGTGAAATGCAAGAGTTGGAATATTTCAGTAGTGACTTGTTGTGCTTTACCTTGTCACAGTTACATTCTCTTGATTTTTCGAAGTTCATTTTGAATTTCTGTCGTGAAATGCAAGAGTTGGAATATTTCAGTAGTGTTTTGTTGTGCTTTACCTTGTCACAGTTACATTCTGTTGATTTTCATAGTTCATTTTGAATTTCTTTCATTGAAATGCAAGAGTTGGAATATTTCAGTAGTGTTTTGTTGTGCTTTACCTTGTCACAGTTACATTCTCTTAATTTTTCAAAGTTCATTTTGAATTTCTTTCGTGAAATGCAAGAATTGGAATATTTCAATAGTGTCTTGTCGTGGTTTACCTTGTCACAGATACATTCTCATGATTTTTCAAAGTTCATTTTGAATTTCTGTCGTGACATGCAAGAGTTGGAATATTTCAGTAGTGACTTGTTGTGCTTTACCTTGTCACAGTTACATTCTCTTGATTTTTCGAAGTTCATTTTGAATTTCTGTCGTGAAATGCAAGAGTTGGAATATTTCAGTAGTGTTTTGTTGTGCTTTACCTTGTCACAGTTAAATTATGTTGATTTTCATTGTTCATTTTGAATTTCTTTCATTGAAATGCAACAGTTAGAATATTTCAGTAGTGTTTTGTTGTTCTTTACCTTGTCACAGTTACATTCTCTTAATTTTTCAAATTTCATTTTGAATTTCTTTCGTGAAATGCAAGAATTGGAATATTTCAGTAGTGTCTTGTCGTGGTTTACCTTGTCACAGCTACATTCTCTTAATTTTTCAAAGTTCATTTTGAATTTCTGTCGTGAAATGCAAGAGTTGGAATATTTCAGTAGTGACTTGTTGTGCTTTACCTTGTCACAGTTACATTCTCTTGATTTTTCGAAGTTCATTTTGAATTTCTGTCGTAAAATGCAAGAGTTGGAATATTTCAGTAGTGCTTTGTTGTGCATTACCTTGTCACAGTTACTTTATGTTGATTTTCATAGTTCATTTTGAATTTCTTTCATTGAAATGCAAGAGTTGGAATATTTCAGTAGTGTTTTGTTGTGCTTTACCTTGTCACAGTTACATTCTCTTAATTTTTCAAAGTTCATTTTGAATTTCTTTCGCGAAATGCAAGAATGGGAATATTTCAGTATTGTCTTGTCGTGGTTTACCTTGTCACAGTTACATTCTTTTGATTTTTCGAAGTTCATTTTGAATTTCTGTCGTGAAATGCAAGAGTTGGAATATTTCAGTAGTGTTTTGTTGTGCTTTACCTTGTCATAGTTACATTCTGTTGATTTTCATAGTTCATTTTGAATTTCTTTCATTGAAATGCAAGAGTTGGAATATTTCAGTAGTGTTTTGTTGTGCTTTACCTTGTCACAGTTACATTCTCTTAATTTTTCAAAGTTCATTTTGAATTTCTTTCGTGAAATGGAAGAATTGGAATATTTCAGTAGTGTCATGTCGTGGTTTACCTTGTCACAGCTACATTCTCATGATTTTTCAAAGTTCATTTTGAATTTCTGTCGTGAAATGCAAGAGTTGGAATATTTCAGTAGTGACTTGTTGTGCTTTACCTTGTCACAGTTCCATTCTGTTGATTTTTCGATGTTCATTTTGAATTTCTGTCGTGAAATGCAAGAGCTGGAATATTTCAGTAGTGTTTTGTTGTGCTTTACCGTGTCACAGTTATATTTTGTTGATATTCATAGTTAATTTTGAATTTCTTTCATTAAAATGCAAGAGTTGGAATATTTCAGTAGTGTTTTGTTGTGCTTTACCTTGTCACAGTTACATTCTCTTAATTTTTCAAAGTTCATTTTTAATTTCTTTCGTGAAATACAAGAATTGGAATATTTCAATAGTGTCTTGTCGTGGTTTACCTTGTCACAGCTACATTCTCATGATTTTTAAAAGTTCATCTTGAATTTCTGTCGTGACATGCAAGAGTTGGAATATTTCAGTAGTGACTTGTTGTGCTTTACCTTGTCACAGTTACATTCTCTTGATTTTTCGAAGTTCATTTTGAATTTCTGTCGTGAAATGCAAGAGTTGGAATATTTCAGTAGTGTTTTGTTGTGCTTTACCTTGTCACAGTTAAATTATGTTGATTTTCATAGTTCATTTTGAATTTATTTCATTGAAATGCAACAGTTAGAATATTTCAGTAGTGTTTTGTTGTTCTTTACCTTGTCACAGTTACATACTCTTAATTTTTCAAATTTCATTTTGAATTTCTTTCGTGAAATGCAAGAATTGGAATATTTCAGTAGTGTCTTGTCGTGGTTTACCTTGTCACAGCTACATTCTCATGATTTTTCAAAGTTCATTTTGAATTTCTGTCGTGAAATGCAAGAGTTGGAATATTTCAGTAGTGACTTGTTGTGCTTTACCTTGTCACAGTTACATTCTCTTGATTTTTCGAAGTTCATTTTGAATTTCTGTCGTAAAATGCAAGAGTTGGAATATTTCAGTAGTGCTTTGTTGTGCATTACCTTGTCACAGTTACTTTATGTTGATTTTCATAGTTCATTTTGAATTTCTTTCATTGAAATGCAAGAGTTGGAATATTTCAGTAGTGTTTTGTTGTGCTTTACCTTGTCACAGTTACATTCTCTTAATTTTTCAAAGTTCATTTTGAATTTCTTTCGCGAAATGCAAGAATGGGAATATTTCAGTATTGTCTTGTCGTGGTTTACCTTGTCACAGTTACATTCTTTTGATTTTTCGAAGTTCATTTTGAATTTCTGTCGTGAAATGCAAGAGTTGGAATATTTCAGTAGTGTTTTGTTGTGCTTTACCTTGTCACAGTTACATTCTGTTGATTTTCATAGTTCATTTTGAATTTCCTTCATTGAAATGCAAGAGTTTGAATATTTAAGTAGTGTTTTGTTGTGCTTTACCTTGTCACAGTTACATTCTCTTAATTTTTCAAAGTTCATTTTGAATTTCTTTCGTGAAATGGAAGAATTGGAATATTTCAGTAGTGTCTTGCCGTGGTTTACCTTGTCACAGCTACATTCTCATGATTTTTCAATGTTCATTTTGAATTTCTGTCGTGAAATGCAAGAGTTGGAATATTTCAGTAGTGACTTGATGTGCTTTACCTTGCCACAGTTACATTCTCTTGATTTTTCGAAGTTCATGTTGAATTTCTGTCGTGAAATGCAAGAGTTGGAATATTTCAGTAGTGTTTTGTTGTGCTTTAACTTGTCACAGTTTCATTCTGTTGATTTTACTAGTTCATTTTGAATTTCTTTCATTGAAATGCAAGAATTGGAATATTTCAGTAGTGTTTTGATGTGCTTTACCTTGTCACAGTTACATTCTCTTAATTTTTCAAAGTTCATTTTGAATTTCTTTCGTGAAATGCAAGAATTGGAATATTTCAATAGTGTCTTGTCGTGGTTTACCTTGTCACAGCTACATTCTCATGATTTTTCAAAGTTCATCTTGAATTTCTGTCGTGAAATGCAAGAGTTGGAATATTTCAGTAGTGACTTGTTGTGCTTTACCTTGTCACAGTTACATTCTCTTGATTTTTCGAAGTTCATTTTGAATTTCTGTCGTGAAATGCAAGAGTTGGAATATTTCAGTAGTGTTTTGTTGTGCTTTACCTTGTCACAGTTAAATTATGTTGATTTTCATTGTTCATTTTGAATTTCTTTCATTGAAATGCAAGAGTTGGAATATTTCAGTAGTGTTTTGTTGTGCTTTACCATGTCACAGTTACATTCTCTTAATTTTTCAAAGTTCATTTTGAATTTATTTCGTGAAATGCAAGAATTGGAATATTTCAGTAGTGTCTTGTCGTGCTTTACCTTGTCACAGCTACATTCTCATAATTTTTCAAAGTTCATTTTTGATTTCTTTCGTTGAAATGCAAGAGTTGGAATATTTCAGTAGAGTTTTGTTGTGCTTTACCTTGTCACACTTACATTCTGTTGATTTCTATAGTTCTTTTTGAATTTCTTTCATTGAAATACAAGAGTTGTAATATTTCAGTAGTGTTTTGTTGTGCTTTACCTTGTCACAGTTACATTCTGTTTATTTTTCGAAGTTCATTTTGAATTTATTTCGTGAAATGCAAGAGTTGGAATATTTCAGTAGAGTTTTGTTGTGCTATACCTTGTCACAGTTACATTCTGTTGATTTTCATATTTCATTTTGAATTTCTTTCATTGAAATGCAAGAGTTGGAATATTTCAGTAGTGTTTTGTTGTGCTTTACCTTATCACAGTTACATTCTCTTAATTTTTCAAAGTTCATTTTGAATTTCTTTCGTGAAATGCAAGAATTGGAATATTTCAGTAGTGTCTTGTCGTGGTTTACCTTGTCACAGCTACATTCTCATGATTTTTCAAAGTTCATTTTGAATTTCTGTGGTCAAATGCAAGAGTTGGAATATTTCAGTAGTGACTTGTTGTGCTTTACCTTGTCACAGTTACATTCTCTTGATTTTTCGAAGTTCATTTTGAATTTCTGTCGGAAAATGCAAGAGTTGGAATATTTCAGTAGTGTTTTGTTGTGCTTTACCTTGTCACAGTTACATTCTGTTGATTTTCATAGTTCATTTTGAATTTCTTTCATTGAAATGCAAGAGTTGGAATATTTCAGTAGTGTTTTGTTGTGCTTTACCTTCTCACAGTTACATTCTCTTAATTTTTCAAAGTTCATTTTGAATTTCTTTCGTGAAATGAAAGAATTGGAATATTTCAATAGTGTCTTGTCGTGGTTTACCTTGTCACAGCTACATTCTCATGATTTTTCAAAGTTCATCTTGAATTTCTGTCGTGAAATGCAAGAGTTGGAATATTTCAGTAGTGACTTGTTGTGCTTTACCTTGTCACAGTTACATTCTCTTGATTTTTCTAAGTTCATTTTGAATTTCTGTGGTGAAATGCAAGAGTTGGAATATTTCAGTAGTGTTTTGTTGTGCTTTACCTTGTCACAGCTAAATTCTGTTGATTTTCATAGTTCATTTTGAATTTCTTTCATTGAAATGCAAGAGTTGGAATATTTCTGTAGTGTTTTGTTGTGCTTTACCTTGTCACAGTTACATTCTCTTAATTTTTCAAAGTTCATTTTGAATTTCTGTCGTGAAATGCAAAAATTGGAATATTTCAGTAGTGTCTTGTCGTGGTTTACCTTGTCACGGCTACATTCTCATGATTTTTCAAAGTTCATTTTGGATTTCTTTCGTGAAATGCAAGAGTTTGAATATTTCATTAGTTTCTTGTCGTGGTTTACCTTGTCACAGCTACATTCTCATGATATTTCAAGTTCATTTCGAATTTCTGTCGTGAAATGCAAGAGTTAGAATATTTCAGTAGTGCCTTGTTGTGGTTTACCTTGTCACAGTTACATTCTCTTGATTTTTCGAAGTTCATTTTGAATTTTTGTCGTGAAATGCAAGAGTTGGAATATTTCAGTAGTGTTTTGTTGTGCTTTACCTTGTCACAGTTACATTCTGTTGATTTTCATAGTTCATTTTGAATTTCTTTCATTGAAATGCAAGAGTTGGAATATTTCAGTAGTGTTTTGTTGTGCTTTACCTTGTCACAGTTACATTCTCTTAATTTTTCAAAGTTCATTTTGAATTTCTTTCGTGAAATGCAAGAATTGGAATATTTCAATAGTGTCTTGTCATGGTTTACCTTGTCACAGCTACATTCTCATGATTTTTCAAAGTTCATCTTGAATTTCTGTCGTGACATGCAAGAGTTGGAATATTTCAGTAGTGACTTGTTGTGCTTTACCTTGTCACAGTTACATTCTCTTGATTTTTCGAAGTTCATTTTGATTTTCTGTCGTGAAATGCAAGAGTTGGAATATTTCAGTAGTGTTTTGTTGTGCTTTACCTTGTCACAGTTAAATTATGTTGATTTTCATAGTTCATTTTGAATTTCTTTCATTGAAATGCAACAGTTAGAATATTTCAGTAGTGTTTTGTTGTTCTTTACCTTGTCACAGTTACATTCTCTTAATTTTTCAAATTTCATTTTGAATTTCTTTCGTGAAATGCAAGAATTGGAATATTTCAGTAGTGTCTTGTCGTGGTTTACCTTGTCACAGCTACATTCTCATGATTTTTCAAAGTTCATTTTGAATTTCTGTCTTGAAATGCAAGAGTTGGACTATTTCAGTAGTGACTTGTTGTGCTTTACCTTGTCACAGTTACATTCTCTTGATTTTTCGAAGTTCATTTTGAATTTCTGTCGTAAAATGCAAGAGTTGGAATATTTCAGTAGTGCTTTGTTGTGCATTACCTTGTCACAGTTACTTTATGTTGATTTTCATAGTTCATTTTGAATTTCTTTCATTGAAATGCAAGAGTTGGAATATTTCAGTAGTGTTTTGTTGTGCTTTACCTTGTCACAGTTACATTCTCTTAATTTTTCAAAGTTCATTTTGAATTTCTTTCGCGAAATGCAAGAATTGGAATATTTCAGTATTGTCTTGTCGTGGTTTACCTTGTCACAGTTACATTCTTTTGATTTTTCGAAGTTCATTTTGAATTTCTGTCGTGAAATGCAAGAGTTGGAATATTTCAGTAGTGTTTTGTTGTGCTTTACCTTGTCACAGTTACATTCTGTTGATTTTCATAGTTCATTTTGAATTTCCTTCATTGAAATGCAAGAGTTTGAATATTTCAGTAGTGTTTTGTTGTGCTTTACCTTGTCACAGTTACATTCTCTTAATTTTTCAAAGTTCATTCTGAATTTCTTTCGTGAAATGGAAGAATTGGAATATTTCAGTAGTGTCATGCCGTGGTTTACCTTGTCACAGCTACATTCTGATGATTTTTCAATGTTCATTTTGAATTTCTGTCGTGAAATACAAGAGTTGGAATATTTCAGTAGTGACTTGTTGTGCTTTACCTTGCCACAGTTACATTCTCTTGATTTTTCGAAGTTCATGTTGAATTTCTGTCGTGAAATGCAAGAGTTGGAATATTTCAGTAGTGTTTTGTTGTGCTTTACCTTGTCACAGTTACATTCTATTGATTTTCATAGTTCATTTTGAATTTCTTTCATTGAAATGCAAGACTTGGAATATTTCAGTAGTGTTTTGTTGTGCTTTACCTTGTCACAGTTACATTCTCTTAATTTTTCAAAGTTCATTTTGAATTTCTTTCGTGAAATACAAGAATTGGAATATTTCAATAGTGTCTTGTCGTGGTTTACCTTGTCACAGCTACATTCTCATGATTTTTCAAAGTTCATCTTGAATTTCTGTCGTGAAATGCAAGAGTTGGAATATTTCAGTAGTGACTTGTTGTGCTTTACCTTGTCACAGTTACATTCTTTTGATTTTTCGAAGTTCATTTTGAATTTCTGTCGTGAAATGCAAGAGTTGGAATATTTCAGTAGTGTTTTGTTGTGCTTTACCTTGTCACAGTTAAATTATGTTGATTTTCATAGTTCATTTTGAATTTTTTTCACTGAAATGCAAGAGTTGGAATATTTCAGTAGTGTTTTGTTGTGCTTTACCTTGTCACAGTTACATTCTCTTAATTTTTCAAAGTTCATTTTGAATTTCTTTCGTGAAATGGAAGAATTCGAATATTTCAGTAGTGTCATGTCGTGGTTTACCTTGTCACAGCTACATTCTCATGATTTTTCAAAGTTCATTTTGAATTTCTGTCGTGAAATGCAAGAGTTGGAATATTTCAGTAGTGACTTGTTGTGCTTTACCTTGTCACAGTTACATTCTCTTGATTTTTCGAAGTTCATTTTGAATTTCTGTCGTGAAATGCAAGAGCTGGAATATTTCAGTAGTGTTTTGTTGTGTTTTACCTTGTCACAGTTACATTCTGTTTATTTTCATAGTTCATTTTGAATTTCTTTCATTGAAATGCAAGAGTTGGAATATTTCAGTAGTGTTTTGTTGTGCTTTACCTTGTCACAGTTACATTCTCTTAATTTTTCAAAGTTCATTTTGAATTTCTTTCGTGAAATGCAAGAATTGGAATATTTCAATAGTGTCTTGTCGTGGTTTACCTTGTCACAGCTACATTCTCATGATTTTTCAAAGTTCATTTTGAATTTCTGTCGTGACATGCAAGAGTTGGAATATTTCAGTAGTGACTTGTTGTGCTTTACCTTGTCACAGTTACATTCTCTTGATTTTTCGAAGTTCATTTTGAATTTTTGTCGTGAAATGCAAGAGTTGGAATATTTCAGTAGTGTGTTGTTGTGCTTTACCTTGTCACAGTTAAATTATGTTGATTTTCATTGTTCATTTTGAATTTATTTCATTGAAATGCAACAGTTAGAATATTTCAGTAGTGTTTTGTTGTTCTTTACCTTGTCACAGTTACATTATCTTAATTTTTCAAATTTCATTTTGAATTTCTTTCGTGAAATGCAAGAATTGGAATATTTCAGTAGTGTCTTGTCGTGGTTTACCTTGTCACAGCTACATTCTCATGATTTTTCAAAGTTCATTTTGAATTTTTGTCGTGAAATGCAAGAGTTGGAATATTTCAGTAGTGACTTGTTGTGCTTTACCTTGTCACAGTTACATTCTCTTGATTTTTCGAAGTTCATTTTGAATTTCTGTCGTAAAATGCAAGAGTTGGAATATTTCAGTAGTGCTTTGTTGTGCATTACCTTGTCACAGTTACTTTATGTTGATTTTCATAGTTCATTTTGAATTTCTTTCATTGAAATGCAAGAGTTGGAATATTTCAGTAGTGTTTTGTTGTGCTTTACCTTGTCACAGTTACATTCTCTTAATTTTTCAAAGTTCATTTTGAATTTCTTTCGCGAAATGCAAGAATGGGAATATTTCAGTATTGTCTTGTCGTGGTTTACCTTGTCACAGTTACATTCTTTTGATTTTTAGAAGTTCATTTTGAATTTCTGTCGTGAAATGCAAGAGTTGGAATATTTCAGTAGTGTTTTGTTGTGCTTTATCTTGTAACAGTTACATTCTGTTGATTTTCATAGTTCATTTTGAATTTCTTTCATTGAAATGCAAGAGTTTGAATATTTCAGTAGTGTTTTGTTGTGCTTTAAATTGTCACATTTACATTCTATTAATTTTTCAAAGTTCATTTTGAATTTCTTTCTTGAAATGCAAGAATTGGAATATTTCAGTAGTGTCTTGCCGTGGTTTACCTTGTCACAGATACATTCTCATGATTTTTCAATGTTCATTTTGAATTTCTGTCGTGAAATGCAAGAGTTGGAATATTTCAGTAGTGACTTGATGTGCTTTACCTTGTCACAGTTACATTCTGTTGATTTTTCGAAGTTCATTTTGAATTTCTGTCGTGAAATGCAAGAGCTGGAATATTTCAGTAGAGTTTTGTTGTGCTTTACCGTGTCACAGTTACATTTTTTTGATTTCCATTGTTAATTTTGAATTTCTTTCATTAAAATGCAAGAGTTGGAATATTTCAGTAATGTTTTGTTGTGCTTTACCTTGTCACAGTTACATTCTCTTAATTTTTCAAAGTTCATTTTGAATTTCTTTCGTGAAATACAAGAATTGGAATATTTCAATAGTGTCTTGTCGTGGTTTACCTTGTCACAGCTACATTCTCATGATTTTTCAAAGTTCATCTTGAATTTCTGTCGTGAAATGCAAGAGTTGGAATATTTCAGTAGTGACTTGTTGTGCTTTACCTTGTCACAGTTACATTCTCTTGATTTTTCGAAGTTCATTTTGAATTTCTGTCGTGAAATGCAAGAGTTGGAATATTTCAGTAGTGTTTTGTTGTGCTTTACCTTGTCACAGTTAAATTATGTTGATTTTCATTGTTCATTTTGAATTTATTTCATTGAAATACAAGAGTTGGAATATTTCAGTAGTGTTTTGTTGTGCTTTACCATGTCACAGTTACATTCTCTTAATTTTTCAAAGTTCATTTTGAATTTCTTTCGTGAAATGCAAGAATTGGAATATTTCAGTAGTGTCTTGTCGTGGTTTACCTTGTCACAGCTACATTCTCATGATTTTTCAAAGTTCATTTTGGATTTCTTTCGTTGAAATGCAAGAGTTGGAATATTTCAGTAGAGTTTTGTTGTGCTTTACCTTGTCACAGTTACATTCTGTTGATTTTTATAGTTCATTTTGTATTTATTTCATTGAAATGAAAGAGTTTGAATATTTCAGGAGTGTTTTGGTGTGCTTTACCTTGTCACAGTTACATTCTCTTGATTTTTCGAATTTCATTTTGATTTTATGTCGTGAAATGCAAGAGTTGGAATATTTCAGTAGAGTTTTGTTGTGCTTTACCTTGTCACAGTTACAGTCTGTTGATTTCTATAGTTCATTTTGAATTTCTTTCATTGAAATGCAAGAGTTGGAATATTCCAGTAGTGTTTTGTTGTGCTTTACCTTGTCATAGTTACATTCTCTTAATTTTTCAAAGTTCATTTTGAATTTCTTTCGTTAAATGCAAGAATTGGAATATTTCAGTAGTGTCTTGTCGTGGTTTACCTTGTCACAGCTACATTCTCATGATTTTTCAAAGTTCATTTTGAATTTCTGTGGTCAAATGCAAGAGTTGGAATATTTCAGTAGTGACTTGTTGTGCTTTACCTTGTCACAGTTACATTCTCTTGATTTTTCGAAGTTCATTTTGAATTTCTGTCGGAAAATGCAAGAGTTGGAATATTTCAGTAGTGTTTTGTTGTGCTTTACCTTGTCACAGTTACATTCTGTTGATTTTCATAGTTCATTTTGAATTTCTTTCATTGAAATGCAAGAGTTGGAATATTTCAGTAGTGTTTTGTTGTGCTTTACCTTGTCACAGTTACATTCTCTTAATTTTTCTAAGTTCATTTTGAATTTCTTTCGTGAAATGCAAGAATTGGAATATTTCAATAGTGTCTTGTCGTGGTTTACCTTGTCACAGCTACATTCTCATGATTTTTCAAAGTTCATCTTGAATTTCTGTCGTGAAATGCAAGAGTTGGAATATTTCAGTAGTGACTTGTTGTGCTTTACCTTGTCACAGTTACATTCTCTTGATTTTTAGAAGTTCATTTTGAATTTCTGTGGTGAAATGCACGAGTTGGAATATTTCAATAGTGTTTTGTTGTGCTTTACCTTGTCACAGCTAAATTCTGTTGATTTTAATAGTTCATTTTGAATTTCTTTAATTTAAATGCAAGAGTTGGAATATTTCTGTAGTGTTTTGTTGTGCTTTACCGTGTCACAGTTACATTCTCTTAATGTTCCAAAGTTCATTTTGAATTTCTGTCGTGAAATTCAAGAATTGGAATATTTTAGTAGTGTCTTGTCGTGGTTTACCTTGTCACAGCTATATTCTCATGATTTTTCAAAGTTCATTTTGGATTTCTTTCGTTGAAATGCAAGAGTTGGAATATTTCAGTAGTGACTTGTCGTGGTTTACCTTGTCACAGCTACATTCTCATGATTTTTCAAAGTTCATTTTGAATTTCTGTCGTGAAATGCAAGAGTTGGAATATTTCAGTAGTGACTTGTTGTGCTTTACCTTGTCAGAGTTACATTCTCTTGATTTTTCGAAGTTCATGTTGAATTTCTGTCGTGAAATGCAAGAGCTGGAATATTTCAGTAGTGTTTTGTTGTGCTTTACCTTGTCACAGTTACATTCTGTTGATTTCCATAGTTCATTTTGAATTTCTTTCATTGAAATGCAAGAGTTGGAATATTTCAGTAGTGTTTTGTTGTGCTTTACCTTGTCACAGTTACATTCTCTTAATTTTTCAAAGTTCATTTTGAATTTCTTTCGTGAAATGCAAGAATTGGAATATTTCAATAGTGTCTTGTCGTGGTTTACCTTGTCACAGATACATTCTCATGATTTTTCAAAGTTCATCTTGAATTTCTGTCGTGACATGCAAGAGTTGGAATATTTCAGTAGTGACTTGTTGTGCTTTACCTTGTCACAGTTACATTCTCTTGATTTTTCGAAGTTCATTTTGAATTTCTGTCGTGAAATGCAAGAGTTGGAATATTTCAGTAGTGTTTTGTTGTGCTTTACCTTGTCACAGTTAAATTATGTTGATTTTCATTGTTCATTTTGAATTTCTTTCATTGAAATGCAACAGTTAGAATATTTCAGTAGTGTTTTGTTGTTCTTTACCTTGTCACAGTTACATTCTCTTAATTTTTCAAATTTCATTTTGAATTTCTTTCGTGAAATGCAATAATTGGAATATTTCAGTAGTGTCTTGTCGTGGTTTACCTTGTCACAGCTACATTCTCATGATTTTTCAAAGTTCATTTTGAATTTCTGTCGTGAAATGCAAGAGTTGGAATATTTCAGTAGTGACTTGTTGTGCTTTACCTTGTCACAGTTACATTCTCTTGATTTTTCGAAGTTCATTTTGAATTTCTGTCGTAAAATGCAAGAGTTGGAATATTTCAGTAGTGCTTTGTTGTGCATTACCTTGTCACATTTACTTTATGTTGATTTTCATAGTTCATTTTGAATTTCTTTCATTGAAATGCAAGAGTTGGAATATTTCAGTAGTGTTTTGTTGTGCTTTACCTTGTCACAGTTACATTCTCTTAATTTTTCAAAGTTCATTTTGAATTTCTTTCGCGAAATGCAAGAATGGGAATATTTCAGTAGTGTCTTGTAGTGGTTTACCTTGTCACAGATACATTCTTTTGATTTTTCTAAGTTCATTTTGAATTTCTGTCGTGAAATGCAAGAGTTGGAATATTTCAGTAGTGTTTTGTTGTGCTTTACCTTGTCACAGTTACATTCTGTTGATTTTCATAGATCATTTTGAATTTCTTTCATTGAAATGCAAGAGTAGGAATATTTCAGTAGTGTTTTGTTGTGATTTACCTTGTCACAGTTACATTATCTTAATTTTTCAAAGTTCATTTTGAATTTCTTTCGTGAAATGGAAGAATTGGAATATTTCAGTAGTGTCTTGCAGTGGTTTACCTTGTCACAGCTAAATTCTCATGATTTTTCAATGTTCATTTTGAATTTCTGTCGTGAAATACAAGAGTTGGAATATTTCAGTAGTGACTTGATGTGCTTTACCTTGTCACAGTTACATTCTCTTGATTTTTTGAAGTTCATTTTGAATTTATGTCGTGAAATGCAAGAGCTGGAATATTTCAGTAGTGTTTTGTTGTGGTTTACCTTGTCACAGTTACATTCCGTTGATTTTGATATTTAATTTTGTATTTATTTCATTGAAAAGCAAGAGTTGGACTATTTTAGCAGTGTTTTGTTGTGCTTTACCTTGTCACAGTTACATTATCTTAATTTTTCGAAGTTCATTTTGAATTTCTTTCGTGAAATACAAGAATTGGAATATTTCAGTAGTGTCTTGTCGTGGTTTACCTTGTCACAGCTACATTCTCATGATTTTTCAAAGTTCATCTTGAATTTCTGTCGTGAAATGCAAGAGTTGGAATATTTCAGTAGTGACTTGTTGTGCTTTACCTTTTCACAGTTACATTCTCATGATTTTTCGAAGTTCATTTTGAATTTCTGTCGTGATTTGCAAGAGTTGGAATATTTCAGTAGTGTTTTGTTGTGCTTTACCTTGTCACAGTTAAATTATGTTGATTTTCATTGTTCATTTTGAATTTCTTTCATTGAAATGCAAGAGTTGGAATATTTCACTAGTGTTTTGTTGTGCTTTACCTTGTCACAGTTACATTCTCTTAATTTTTCAAAGTTCATTTTGAATTTCTTTCGTGAAATGCAAGAATTGGAATATTTCAGTAGTGTCTTGTCGTGGTTTACCTTGTCACAGCTACATTCTCATGATTTTTCAAAGTTCATTTTGGATTTCGTTCGTTGAAATGCAAGAGTTGGAATATTTCAGTAGAGTTTTGTTGTGCTTTACCTTGTCACAGTTACATTCTGTTGATTTTTATAGTTCTTTTTGAATTTATTTCATTGAAATACATGAGTTGGAATATTTCAGTAGTGTTTTGTTGTGCTTTACCTTGTCACAGTTACATTCTCTTGATTTTTCGTAGTTCATTTTTAATTTCTGTCGTGAAATGCAAGAGTTGGAATATTTCAGTAGAGTTTTGTTGTGCTTTACCTTGTCACAGTTACATTCTGTTGATTTTTATAGTTCATTTTGAATTTCTTTCATTGAAATGCAAGAGTTGGAATATTTCAGTAGGGTTTTGTTGTGCTTTACCTTGTCAAAGTTACATTCTCTTAATTTTTCAAAGTTCATTTTGAATTTCTTTTGTGAAATGCAAGAGTTGGAATATTTCAGTAGTGTCTTGTCGTGCTTTACCTTGTCACAGCTACATTCTCATAATTTTTCAAAGTTCATTTTGGATTTCTTTCGTTGAAATGCAAGAGTTGGAATATTTCAGTAGTGTTTTGTTGTGCTTTACCTTGTCACAGTTACATTCTGTTGATTTTTATATTTCATTTTGTATTTTCTTTCGTGAAATTCAAGAGTTGGAAAATTTCAGTAGTGTTTTGTTGTGCTTTACCTTGTCACAGTTAAATTCTCTTGATTTTTCGAAGTTCATTTTGAATTTCTGTCGTGAAATGCAAGAGTTGGAATATTTCAGTAGAGTTGTGTTGTGCTTTACCTTGTCACAGTTACATTCTGTTGATTTTTATATTTCATTTTTAATTTCTTTAATTGAAATGCAAGAGTTGGAATATTTCAGTAGTGTTTTGTTGTGCTTTACCTTGTCACAGTTACATTCTCTTAATTTTTCAAAGTTCATTTTGAATTTCTTTCGTGAAATGCAAGAATTGGAATATTTCAGTAGTGTCTTGTCGCGGTTTACCTTGTCACAGCTAAATTCTCATGATTTTTCAAAGTTCATTTTGAATTTCTGTGGTCAAATGCAAGAGTTGGAATATTTCAGTAGTGACTTGTTGTGCTTTACCTTGTCACAGTTACATTCTCTTGATTTTTCGAAGTTCATTTTGAATTTCTGTCGGGAAATGCAAGAGTTGGAATATTTCAGTAGTGTTTTGTTGTGCTTTACCTTGTCACAGTTACATTCTGTTGATTTTCATAGTTCATTTTGAATTTCTTTCATTGAAATGCAAGATTTGGAATATTTCAGTAGTGTTTTGTTTTGCTTTACCTTCTCACAGTTACATTCTCTTAATTTTTCAAAGTTCATTTTGAATTTCTTTCGTGAAATGCAAGAATTGGAATATTTCAATAGTGTCTTGTCGTGGTTTACCTTGTCACAGCTACATTCTCATGATTTTTCAAAGTTCATCTTGAATTTCTGTCGTGAAATGCAAGAGTTGGAATATTTCAGTAGTGACTTGTTGTGCTTTACCTTGTCACAGTTACATTCTCTTGATTTTTCGAAGTTCATTTTGAATTTCTGTCGTGAAATGCAAGAGTTGGAATATTTCAATAGTGTTTTGTTGTGCTTTACCTTGTCACAGCTAAATTCTGTTGATTTTCATAGTTCATTTTGAATTTCTTTCATTGAAATGCAAGAGTTGGAATATTTCTGTAGTGTTTTGTTGTGCTTTACCTTGTCACAGTTACATTCTCTTAATTTTTCAAAGTTCATTTTGAATTTCTTTCGTGAAATGCAAGAATTGGAATATTTCAGTAGTGTCTTGTCGTGGTTTACCTTTTCACAGCTACATTCTGATGATTTTTCAAAGTTTGGATTTCTTTCGTTGTAATGCAAGAGTTTGAATATTTCAGTAGTGACTTGTTGTGCTTTACCTTGTCACAGTTACATTCTCTTGATTTTTCGAAGTTCATTTTGAATTTCTGTCGTGAAATGCAAGAGTTGGAATATTTCAGTAGAGTTTTGTTGTGCTTTACCTTGTCACAGTTACATTCTCTTAATTTTTCAAAGTTCATTTTGAATTTCTTTCGTGATATGCAAGAATTGGAATATTTCAGTAGTGTATTGTCGTGCTTTACCTTGTCACAGTTACATTCTCTTGATTTTTCAAAGTTCATTTTTAATTTCTGTCGTGAAATGCAAGAGTTGGAATATTTCAGTAGTGACTTGTTGTGCTTTACCTTGTCACAGTTACATTCTCTTGATTTTTCGAAGTTCATTTTGAATTTCTGTCGGGAAATGCAAGAGTTGGAATATTTCAGTAGTGTTTTGTTGTGCTTTACCTTGTCACAGTTACATTCTGATGATTTTCATAGTTCAATTTGAATTTTTTTAATTGAAATGCAAGAGTTGGAATATTTCACTAGTGTTTTGTTGTGCTTTACCTTGTCACAGTTACATTCTCTTAATTTTTCAAAGTTCATTTTGAATTTCTTTCGAGAAATGCAAGAATTGGAATATCGTTTCTTCAACTGAAAGTAAGGAGCAACATCAAAAGTTAAACCTTGGATACACAATACAGATACCTTATTCAAGAAATTATGAAAAAATCGCAAGTAAGTATCAAACTCTTTCTTGAATTCCCCATTTGGATGCACAATACAAGAATTCGATTCATGAAATTACGGAAAAAATATGTAAGTAAGTAATTAGCACTCTCTATGCTTTTTCTGCATCAATTTTCAGATATGTTGAATAAAATAAGAAAGAGTTTGTTACTTACTTGCGATTTTTTCATAATTTCTTGAATAAAGTATCTGTATTGTGTATCCAAGGTTTAAGTTTTGATGTTGCTCCTTACTTTCAGTTGAAGAAAGATATTCCAATTCTTGCATTTCACGAAAGAAATTCAAAATGAACTTTGAAAAATCAAGAGAATGTAACTGTGACAAGGTAAAGCACAACAAAACACTAGTGAAATATTCCAACTCTTGCATATCAATGAAAGAAATACAAAATGAACTATTAAAATCAACAGAATGTAACTGTGACAAGGTAAAGCACAACAAAACACTACTGAAATATTCCAACTCTTGCATTTCACTAAAGAAATTCAAAATGAACTTATAAAAATCAAGAGAATGTAACTGTGACAAGGTAAAGCACAACAAGTCACTACTGAAATATTCCAACTCTTGCATTTCACGACAGAAATTCAAAATGAACTTTGAAAAATCATGAGAATGTAGCTGTAACAAGGTAAACCACGACAAGACACTACTGAAATATTCCAATTCTTGCATTTCACGAAAGAAATTCAAAATGAACTTTGAAAAATTAAGAGAATGTAACTGTGACAAGGTAAAGCACAAAAAATCACTACAGAAATATTCCAACTCTTGCATTTCAAAGAAATAAATACAAAATCAACTAAGAAAATCAATAGAATGTATCTGTGACAAGGTAAAGCACAACAAAACACTACTGAAATATTCCAACTCTTGCATTTCACGACAGAAATTCAAAATTAACTTAGAAAAATAAAGAGAATGTAACTGTGAAAATGGAAAGCACAACCAGTCAATTCTGAAATATTACAAATCTTTCAATAAAAAGAAATAAATACAAAATGAAAAAAGAAAAATCATGATAATGTATATGTGAAAAGTTAAACCACTACAAGACACTACTGAAATATTCAAATTCTTGCATTTCACGAAAGAAATTCAAAATGAACTTTGAAAAATTAAGAGAATGTAACTGTGACAAGGTAAAGCACAACAAAACACTACTGAAATATTCCAACTCTTGAATTTCAACTAATTAAATTAAAAATTAACTATTAAAAATCAATAGAATGTAACTGTTACAAGTTAAACAACAACAATACACTACTGAAATATTCCAACTCTTGCATTTCACGACAGAAATTCAAAATGAACTTCGAAAAATCAAGAGAATGTAACTGTGACAAGGTAAAGCACAACAAGTCACTACTGAAATATTCCAACTCTTGCATTTTACGACAGAAATTCAAGATGAACTTTGAAAAATCATGAGAATGTAACTGTGACAAGGTAAACCACGACAAGACACTATTGAAATATTCCAATTATTGCATTTCACGAAAGAAATTCAAAATGAACTTTGAAAAATTAAGAGAATTTAACTGTGACAAGGTAAAGCACAACAAAACACTACTGAAATATTCCAACTCTTGCATTTCAATGAAATAAATTCAAAATGAACTATGAAAATCAACAAAATGTAACTGTGACAAGGTAAAGCACAACAAAACACAACTGAAATATTCCAACTCTTGCATTTCAAAAAAGGAATTAAAAAGGAACTTCGAAAAATCAAGAGAATGTAACTTTGACAAGGTAAAGCACAACAATTCACTACTGAAATATTCCAACTCTTGCATTTCAAGGCAGAAATTCAAAATGAACTTCGAAAAATCATGAAAATGTAGCTATGATAAGGTAAACCACGACAAGACACTACTGAAATATTCCAATTCTTGCATTTCACAAAAGAAATTCAAAATGAACTTTGAAAAATTAAGAGAATGTAACTGTGACAAGGTAAAGCAAAACAAAACACTACTGAAATATTCCAACTCTTGTATTTCAATGAAAGAAATTCAAAATGAACTATGAAAATCAACAGAATGTAACTGTGACAAAGTAATGCACAACAAAGCACTACTGAAATATTCCAACTCTTGCATTTTACGACAGAAATTCAAATGAACTTCGAAAAATCAAGAGAATGTAACTGTGACAAGGTAAAGCACAACAAGTCACTACTGAAATATTCCAACTCTTGCATTTCACGACAGAAATTCAAAATGAACTTTGAAAAATCATGAGAATGTAGCTGTGACAAGGTAAACCACGACAAGACACTACTGAAATATTCCAATTCTTGCATTTCACGAAAGAAATTCAAAATGAACTTTGAAAAATTAAGAGAATGTAACTGTGACAAGGTAAAGCACAACAAAACACTACTGAAATATTCCAACTCTTGCATTTCAATGAAAGAAATTGAAAATGAACTATGAAAATCAACAGAATGTAACTGTGACAAGGTAGAGCACAACAAAACACTACTGAAATATTCCAACTCTTGCATTTCACGAGAGAAATTCAAAATGAACTTCGAAAAATCAAGAGAATGTAACTGTGACAAGGTAAAGCTGTGGATTTCCACCATTCAGGCTGGTGGACTAAGATCCCAATACTGAGCTAGTGGATTTCCACCATTCAGGCTGGTGGACTAAGACCCCTATACTGAGCTAGTGGATTTCGACCATTCAGGGTGGTGGACTAAGACCCCAATACTGAGCTAGTGGATTTCCACTATTCAGGCTGGTGGACTAACACCCCAATTTTCCAACTCTTGCATTTCACGACAGAAATTCAAAATGAACTTCGAAAAATCAAGAGAATGTAACTGTGACAAGGTAAAGCACAACAAGTCACTACTGAAATATTCCAACTCTTGCATTTCACGACAGAAATTCAAAATGAACTTTGAAAAATCATGAGAATGTAGCTGTGATAAGGTAAACCACGACAAGACACTATTGAAATATTCCAATTCTTGCTTTTCACGAAAGAAATTCAACATGAACTTTGAAAAATTAAGAGAATGTAACTGTGACAAGGTAAAGCACAACAAAACACTACTGAAATATTCCAACTCTTGCATTTCAATGAAACAAATTCAAAATGAACTATGAAAATCAACAGAATGTAACTGTGATAAGGTAAAGCACAACAAAACACAACTGAAATATTCCAACTCTTGCATTTCGCGACAGAAATTCAAAATGAACTTCGAAAAATCAACAGAATGTAACTGTGACAAGGTAAAGCACAACAAGTCACTACTGAAATATTCCAACTCTTGCATTTCACGACAGAAATTCAAAATGAACTTTGAAAAATCATGAGAATGTAGCTGTGACAAGGTAAACCACGACATGACACTACTGAAATATTCCAATTCTTGCATTTCACGAAAGAAATTCAAATTGAACTTTTAAAAATTAAGAGAATGTAACTGTGACAATGTAAAGCACAACAAAACACTACTGAAATATTCCAACTCTTGAATTTCAATGAAAGAAATTCAAAATGAACTATGAAAATCAACAGAATGTAACTGTGACAAGGTAAAGTACAACAAATCACTACTGAAATATTCCAACTCTTGCATTTCATGACAGAAATTCAAAATGAACTTCGAAAAATCAAGAGAATGTAACTGTGACAAGGTAAAGCACAACAAGTCACTACTGAAATATTCCAATTCTTGCATTTCGCGAAAGAAATTCAAAATAAACTTTGAAAAATCATGAGAATGTAGCTGTGACAAGGTAAAGTACAACAAAACACTACTGAAATATTCCAACTCTTGCATTTCACGACAGAAATTCAAAATGAACTTTGAAAAATCATGAGAATGTAGCTGTGACAAGGTAAACCACGACAAGACACTACTGAAATATTCCAATTCTTGCATTTCACTAAAGAAATTCAAAATGAACTTTGAAAAATTAAGAGAATGTAACTGTGACAAGGTAAAGCACAACAAAACACTACTGAAATATTCCAACTCTTGCATTTCAATGAAAGAAATTCAGAATGAACTATGAAAATCAACAGAATGTAACTGTGACAAGGTAATGCACAACAAAGCACTACTGAAATATTCCAACTCTTGCATTTTACGACAGAAATTCAAAAAGAACTTCGAAAAATCAAGAGAATGTAACTGTGACAAGGTAAAGCACAACAAGTCACTACTGAAATATTCCAACTCTTTAATTTCAATACATAAATTCAAAATGAACTTAGAAAAATCATGAGAATGTATCTGTGACAGGTTAAACCAACGACAAGACACTACTGAAATATTCCAATTCTTGCATTTCACGAAAGAAATTCAAAATGAACTTTGAAAAATTAAGAGAATGTAACTGTGACAAGGTAAAGCACAACAAAACACTACTGAAATATTCCAACTCTTGCATTTCAATGAAAGAAATTCAAAATGAACTATGAAAATCAACAGAATGTAACTGTGACAAGGTAAAGCACAACAAAACACTACTGAAATATTCCAAATCTTGCATTTCACGACAGAAATTCAAAATGAACTTCGAAAAATCAAGAGAATGTAACTGTGACAAGGTAAAGCTGTGGATATCCACCATTCATGCTGGTGGACTAAGACCCCAACACTGAGCTAGGGGATTTCCACCATTCAGGCTGGTGGACTAAGACCCCAATACTGAGCTAGTGGATTTCCTTTATTCAGGCTGGCGGACTAAGACCCCAATACTGATCTAGTGGATTTCCACCATTCAGGCTGGTGGACTAAGACCCCAATACTGAGCTAGTGGATTTCCATCATTCAGGCTGGTGGACTAAGACCCCAATTTTCCAACTCTTGCATTTCACGACAGAAATTCAAAATGAACTTCGAAAAATCAAGAGAATGTAACTGTGGCAAGGTAAAGCACAACAAGTCACTACTGAAATATTCCAATTCTTGCATTTCACGAAAGAAATTTAAAAATGAACTTTGAAAAATTAAGAGAATGTAACTGTGACAAGGTAAAGCACAACAAGACACTACTGAAATATTCCATTTCTTGCATTTCACGATAGAAATTCAAAAATGAACTTTGAAAAATTAAGAGAATGTAACTGTGGCAAGGTAAAGCACAACAAATCACTACTGAAATATTCCAACTCTTGCATTTCAATGAAAGAAATTCAAAATTAACTATTAAAATCAACAGAATGTAACTGTGACAAGGTAAAGCACAACAAAACACTACTGAAATATTCCAACTCTTGCATTTCAATGAAAGAAATTCAAAATGAACTATGAAAATCAACAGAATGTAACTGTGACAAGGTAAACCACCACACCACACTACTGAAATATTCGAATTCTTGCATTTCACGAAAGAAATTCAAAATGAACTTTGAAAAATTAAGAGAATGTAACTGTGACAAGGTAAAGCACAACAAGTCACTACTGAAATATTCCAACTCTTGCATTTCAACGAAAGAAATCCAAAATGGACTTTGAAAAATCATGAGAATGTAGCTGTGACAAGGTAAACCACGACAAGACACTACTGAAATATTCCAATTCTTGCATTTCAATGAAAGAAATTCAAAATGAACTATGAAAATCATGAGAATGTAGCTGTGACAAGGTAAACCACGACAATACACTACTGAAATATACCAATTCTTGCATTTCAATGAAAGAAATTCAAAATGAACTATGAAAATCAACATAATGTAACTGTGACAATGTAAAGCGCAACAAAACACTACTGAAATATTCCAACTCTTGCATTTCAATGAAAGAAATTCAAAATGAACATCGAAAAATCAAGAGAATGTAACTGTGACAAGGTAAAGCACAACAAGTCACTACTGAAATATTCCAACTCTTGCATTTTACGACAGAAATTCAAAATGAACTCCGAAAAATCAAGAGAATATAACTGTGACAAGGTAAAGCACAACAAGCCACTACTGAAATATTCCAACTCTTGCATTTCACGACAGAAATTCAAAATGAACTTTGAAAAATCATGAGAATGTAGCTGTGACAAGGTAAACCACGACAAGACACTACTGAAATATTCCAATTCTTGCATTTAAATTAAATAAATTCAAAATGAACTATGAAAATCATGAGAATGTAGCTGTGACAAGGTAAACCACGACAATACACTACTGAAATATTCCAGTTCTTGCATTTCAATGAAAGAAATTCAAAATGAACTATGAAAATCAACAGAATGTAACTGTGACAAGGTAAAGCACAAGAAAACACTACTGAAATATTCCAACTCTCGCATTTTACGAAAGAAATTCAAAATGAACATCGAAAAATCAAGAGAATGTAACTGTGACAAGGTAAAGCACAACAAGCCACTACTGAAATATTCCAACTCTTGCATTTTACGACAAAAATTCAAAATGAACTCCGAAAAATCAAGAGAATGTAACTGTGACAAGGTAAAGCACAACAAGCCACTACTGAAATATTCCAGCTCTTGCATTTCACGACAGAAATACAAAATGAACTTTGAAAAATCATGAGAATGTAGCTGTGACAAGGTAAACCACGACAAGACACTACTGAAATATTCCAACTCTTGCATTTCACGAAAGAAATTCAAAATGAACTTCGAAAAATCAAGAGAATGTAACTTTGACAAGGTAAAGCTGTGGATTTCCACCATTCAGGCTGGTGCACTAAGACCCCAATACTGAGCTAGTGGATTTCTACCATTCAGACTGGTGGACTAAGATCCCAATACTGAGCTAGTGGATTTCCATCATTCAGGCTGGTGGACTAAGACCCCTATACTGAGCTAGTGGATTTCGACCATTCAGGCTGGTGGACTAAGACCCCAATACTGAGCTAGTGGATTTCCACCATTCAGGCTGGTGGACTAAGACCCCAATTTTCCAACTCTTGCATTTCACGACAGAAATTCAAAATGAACTTCGAAAAATCAAGAGAATGTAACTGTGACAAGGTAAAGCACAAAAACTCACTACTGAAATATTCCAACTCTTGCATTTCACGACAGAAATTCAAGATGAACTTTGAAAAATCATGAGAATGTAGCTGTGATAAGGTAAACCACGACAAGACACTATTGAAATATTCCAATTCCTGCTTTTCACGAAAGAAATTCAAAATGAACTTTGAAAAATTAAGAGAGTGTAACTGTGACAAGGTAAAGCACAACAAAACACTACTGAAATATTCCAACTCTTGCATTTCAATGAAACAAATTCAAAATGAACTATGAAAATCAACAGAATGTAACTTTAACAATGTAAAGCACAACAAAACACAACTGAAATATTCCAACTCTTGCATTTCACGACAGAGATTCAAAATGAACTTCGCAAAATCAAGAGAATGTAACTGTGACAAGGTAAAGCACAACCAGTCACTACTGAAATATTCCAACTCTTGCATTTCACGACAGAAATTCAAAATGAACTTTGAAAAATCATGAGAATGTAGCTGTGACAAGGTAAACCACGACATGACACTACTGAAATATTCCAATTCTTGCATTTCACGAAAGAAATTCAAAGTGAACTTTGAAAAATTAAGAGAATGTAACTGTGACAAGGTAAAGCACAACAAAACACGACTGAAATATTCCAAATATTGAATTTCAATGAAAGAAATTGAAAATTAACTATTAAAATAAACAGAATTTAACTGTGACAAGTTAAAGCACAACAAAACACTACTGAAATATTCCAACTCTTGCATTTCACGAAAGAAATTCAAAATGAACTTCAAAAAATCAAGAGAATGTAACTGTGACAAGGTAAAGCACAATAAGTCACTACTGAAATATTCCAAGTCTTGCATTTCAACGAAAGAAATCCAAAACGAACTTTGAAAAATCATGAGAATGTAGCTGTGACAAGGTAAACCACGACAAGACACTACTGAAATATTCCAATTCTTGCATTACGCGAAAGAAATTCAAAATGAACTTTGAAAAATTAAGAGAATGTAACTGTGACAAGGTAAAACACAACAAAACACTACTGAAATATTCCAACTCTTGCATTTCAATGAAAGAAATTCAGAATGAACTATGAAAATCAACAGAATGTAACTGTGACAAGGTAATGCACAACAAAGCACTACTGAAATATTCCAACTCTTGCATTTTACGACAGAAATTCAAAAAGAACTTCGAAAAATCAAGAGAATGTAACTATGACAAGGTAAAGCACAACAAGTCACTACTGAAATATTCCAACTCTTGCATTTCACGACAGAAATTCAATATGAACTTTGAAAAATCATGAGAATGTAGCTGTGACAAGGTAAACCACGACAAGACACTACTTAAATATTCCAATTCTTGCATTTCACGAAAGAAATTCAAAATTAACTTAGAAAAATTAAGAGAATGTAACTGTGACAAGGTAAAGCACAACAAAACACTACTGAAATATTCCAACTCTTGCATTTCAATGAAACAAATTCAAAATGAACTATGAAAATCAACAGAATGTAACTGTGACAATGTAAAGCTGTGGATTTCCACCATTCAGGCTGGTGGACTAAGACCCCAATGCTGAGCTGGTGGATTTCCACTATTCAGGCTGGTGGACTAAGACCCCAATACTGAGCTAGTGGATTTCCACCATTCAGGCTGGTGGACTAAGACCCCAATACTGAGCTAGTGGATTTCCGCCATTCAGGCTGGTGGACTAAGACCCCAATACTGAGCTAGTGGATTTGCACCATTCAGGCTGGTGGACTAAGACCCCAATTTTCCAACTCTTGCATTTCACGACAGAAATTCAAAATAAACTTCGAAAAATCAAGAAAATGTAACTGTGACAAGGTAAAGCACAACAAGTCACTACTGAAATATTCCAACTCTTGCATTTCACGAAAGAAATTCAAAATGAACTTTGAAAAATCATGAGAATTTAGCTGTGACAAGGTAAACCACGACAAGACACTACTGAAAAATTCCAATTCTTGCATTTCACGAAAGAAATTCAAAAATGAACTTTGAAAAATTAAGAGAATGTAACTGTGACAAGGTAAAGCACAACAAAACACTACTGAAATATTCCAACTCTTAAATTTCAATGAAAGAAATTCAAAATGAACTATGAAAATCAACAGAATGTAACTGTGACAAGGTAAAGCACAAAAAAACACTACTGAAATATTCCAACTCTTGCATTTCAATGAAAGAAATTAAAAATTAACTATGAAAATCAACAGAATGTAACTCTGACAAGGTAAACCACAACACGACACTACTGAAATATTCCAACTCTTGCATTTCACGAAAGAAATTCAAAATGAACTTTTAAAAATCAAGAGAATGTAACTGTGACAAGGTAAAGCACAACAAGTCACTACTGAAATATTCCAAGTCTTGCATTTCAACAAAAGAAATCCAAAATGGACTTTGAAAAATCATGAGAATGTAGCTGTGACAAGGTAAACCACGACAAGACACTACTGAAATATTCCAATTGTTGCATTTCACGAAAGAAATTCAAAATGAACTTTGGAAAATTGAGAGAATGTAACTGTGACAAGGTAAAGCACAACAAAACACTACTGAAATACTCCAAATCTTGCATTTCACGACAGAAATTCAAAATGAACTTCGAAAAATCAAGAGAATGTAACTGTGACAAGGTAAAGCACAACAAGTCACTACTGAAATATTCCAACTCTTGCATTTCAACGAAAGTAATTCAAAATGAACTTTGAAAAATTAAGAGAATGTAACCTTGACAAGGTAAAGCACAACAAAACACTACTGAAATATTCCAACTCTTGCATTTCAATGAAAGAAATTCAACATGAACTATGAAAATCAACAGAATGTACCTTTGACAAGGTAAAGCACAACAAAACACTACTGAAATATTCCAACTCTTGCATTTCACGACAGGAATTCAAAATGAACTTCGAAAAATCATGAGAATGTAACTGTGACAAGTTAAACCACGACAAGACACTACTAAAATATTACAACTATTGCATTTAAATGAAATTAATTCAAAATGAACTATGAAAATCAACAAAATGTAACTGTGACAAGGTACAGCACAACAAAACACTACTGAAATATTCCAACTCTTGCATTTCAATGTAAGAAATTCAAAATGAACTTTCTGAGTATTTTTAGTTTTCCCTCCAAAAATGCGAATCCCTTTTTGCAAAAATGTCAAATACTCACTCTCTTTGAAAAACTAAACCAGACTATATCCACCAAACCAGACTAAAAGACCTCAAATAGCATAGGAAGGAACGTAAAAGCTCCAACTCCATAGGTACATGCTCTGGAAATGTGCCATAGAATGTAAAGGCCTAGAAACCTATAGTTGACGCAGAAACATGTCTGCTTGGCCCAGAAACATGTCTGGTTAGCCTTGAAACTTGTCTGGTAGGTTTTGTATAATTCCATATTTAATTGACAACAATAGCAATATTCAGTCTGGTAATCTGCCAAGGAAAGGTGCCATGGAATGTAAAGGTCCAGAAACTTATAGTTGACCCAGAAACTTGTCTGGTAATCAACCATGGAAAGCTGCCAAGGAACATAAAGGCTCAGAATTCCATAGATACTTACTACTGACCGTTCCCCACTTTAGCGGGAAATCCCTAAAGCAGAATCGACGAAACGCTCGTCTCGTTATGCTCTGGGACTATTCTGAAAATATTTTTTGCTCTGTAATTGAACCTTGAGTGTGCTTCCCTACTTCCAGTTGTTTCAAAATCAGGGTGATATTTCAGAACACAAGAAATGTTGACAATCTAATTCCAAGATGAAGAAATAAAAATTAATTATTGATTCAGTTGTATCATTTTATTTCAGTAAAGGTAACCTTTATTTTTACGAACTTGGGCGACCAGCTAATGATTTTGAACTAAAATTGTCCCAATGATCTTCTAACTTCCTTTTTTTAGGACATTGCACAACCATTAAGTAGATAAGAAAAGAGAAATAAAGAAAAAACACAGAAAAGGAGAGAGGGAGAGCAAGAGAGAAAAAGAGAGGGAGAGGAAGAGACAAGAAAAATCAGCGAGTAAGAAGAAGAAAAAAATGAAAATAAATGAATTATCGTCATGGGTGAACGGCCAAAGAAAATTAAAGGATATAACGAAAATCGGCAAAGGGAGATTTCGGATTCAGCATCTCCCATCAGAGGCAACGCTGTAGCGTTGCCTATAGTAAAGGCCATACGGCTCCAATGTTTTATTAAATTTTTTTCCCCAGAGGCACTTCATATGGAAGGGGTCGTCGTAGAAGCTTCAAAGGGGGATCATTCAATTGGAAATCGAGAATTCTAGTGCCCTTATTAATATTTGAAAATGATTGGAGGACAATGAGCCCCCCCCCGCGCCCGTAATTCCCCCGAATACATCCAATCAAAATTTTGAGATAGCCATTTTGTTCAGCGTAGTTTATTTCCAGATAGAAAATATATTTTTGAGGAGGATACTCCCCCACAACCCTCAGGGCAAGTGTTTAAAGTTATGCCCTGAGGGCATATAAGGTTTTTATAGAAGGCGTTGTCGTAGAAACTTCAAAACAGGCTCATTCGATTGGAAATTTTAAAGAGCTAGTGCCCTTTTTAATAGTCGAAAGTGATTGGGTGTAACTAGCCCCCCCCCCTCCCCCACCCCAGCCCATCATTTCCCCAAATACATCCAATCAAAATTTTGAGGTAGCCATTTTGTTAGGCGTTGTTGATTTCCAGATAGAAAATATATTTTTGAGGAGGATACTCTCCCACAACCCTCAGGGCAAAGGTTTAAAGTTATGCCCTGGGGGCATAAAAGGTTTTTGTAGAAGCTGTTGTCGTAGAGACGTCAAAACAGGCTCATTCGATTGGAAATTAAAGAGCTAGTGCCCTTTTTAATAGTCGAAAGTGATTGGGTGTAACTAGCCCCCCCACCCCCACCCCAGCCCATAATTTCCCCAAACATATCCAGTCAAAATGTTAAGATTACAATTTTGTTCAGCGTAGGTGATTTCCACATAGAAAATATATTTTTGAGGAGGATACTTCCCCAAAAATACCGGGGCAAGTGTTGTAAGTAATAAAACGGGTCAATATGAGGTTTTTATTGAAGTCGTTGTCGTAGAAACTTCAAAAAATGATCATTCGAGTGTAAATTAAAGGGCTAGTGTCTTTTTTAACAGTCGAAAGTGATTGGGTGTAACTAGCCCCCCCGCCCCCACCCCAGCCCATCATTTCCCCAAACACATGCAATCAAAATTTTGAGAAAGCCATTTTGTTCAGCGTAGTTGATTTCCAGATATAAAATATGTTTTTGAAGACGATACTCTCCCACAAACCTCAGGGCAACGGTTTTAAGTTATGCCCTGGGGCCATATAAGGTTTTTATAGAAGGCGTTGTCCTAGAAACTTCAAAAAAGGCTCATACGAATGGAAATTCAAAGGGCTAGTGCCCTTTTTAATAGTCGAAAGTGATTGGGTGTAACTAGCCCCCCTCCCTCCCCCATGCCCAACATTTCCCCAAACACATCCAATCAAAATTTTCAGATAGCCATTTTGTTCAGCGTAGTTGATTTCCAAATAGAAAATATATTTTTGAGGAGGACGCTCCCCCAAAACCCTCAGGACAAGGGTTTTAAGTTATGCCCTGGGGGCATATAAGGTTATTATAGAAGGCGTTGTCGTAGAAACTTCAAAACAGGCTCATTAGATTGGAAATGAAAGGGCTAGTGCCCTTTTTAATATTCGAAAATGATTGGAGGGCAACTAGCCCCCCCCACGCCCATCATTCCCCCAAATACATTCAATAAAAATTTTCAGATAGCCATTTTGTTCAGCGTAGCTGATTTCTAGATAGAAAATATATTTTTGAGGAGGACGCTCCCCCAAAACCCTCAGGTCAAGGGTTTTAAGTTATGCCCTGGGGGCATATAAGGTTTTTATAGCCGGTGTCGTCGTAGAAACTTCAAAACAGGCTCATTCGATTGGAAATGAAAGGGGTAGTGCCCTTTTTAATAGTCGAAAATGATTGGAGGGCAACTAGCCCCCCCCCCCGCCCATAATTCCCCCAAACATATCCAATCAAAATTTTCAGATAGGCATTTCGTTCACAGTAGTTTATTTCCAGTTAAAAAAAACATTTTGAGGAGGATAACCATCCATAGCCTTCAGGGCAAGGGTTTTAAAATATGCCCTGGGGGAATATAAAGTTTTTATAGAAGGCGTTGTCTTAGAAACTTCAAAAAAGGCTCATTCGATTGGAAATTAAAGGGCTAGTGCCCTTTTTAAAATTCAAAAGTGATTGGAGTGTAACTAGCCCCCTCCCCCTCCCCTCCCACGCCCATCAGTCCCCCAAACCCATAAATTAAAAGTTTTCAGATAGCTATTTTGTTTAGCATGTATGATTTTCATATAGAAATTATGTTTTTGATGAGAAAACTTTCGCACAACACTCAAGGCCACGATTATGAAAAATAAACAGGGGGCATATAAGGTTTTTTATAGAAGGTGTTGTCGTATAAACTTCAAAACAGGCTCATTCGATTGGAAATGAAAGGACTAGTGCCCTTTTTTAATAGTCAAAAATGATTGGAGGGCAACTAGCCCCCCCTATGCCCATCGTTCCCCCAAACACATCCAATCAAAATCTTAAGATAGCCATTTTGTTCAGCGTAGTTGATTTCCGAATATAAAATATATTTTTGAGGAGGATACTCCCCGGCAGCCCACAGGGAAAGGGTTTTCAGTTATGTCCTGGGGGCATATTATGTTTTTATAGAAGGCATTGTCGTAAAAACGTCAAAACAGGCTCATTCGATTCAAAATTAAAGGGATCATGTCCTCTTTCAATTTCGCAAGTGATTGGAGGGCAAATAGCCCCCCCCCGCCACGCCCATCATTCCCCCAAGCACATCCAATCAAAATTTTTAGATGGCCATTCTGTTCAGCGTAGTTGATTTTCAGATAGAAAATATATTTTTGAGGAGGATACTCCCCCACAACCCTCAGGGCAAGGGTTTTAAGTTATTCCCTGGGGGCATATAAGGTATTTATAGAAGTTCTTGTCGTAGAAACTTCAAAACAGGCTCATTCAATTGGAAATTAACGGGCTAGTGCCCTTTTTAATAGTCAAAAGTTATTGGAGTGTAACAAGCCCCCCTCCCTTCCCACGCCGATCATTTCCCCAAACACATCCAATCAAAATTTTGAGATAGCCATTTTGTTCAGCATAGTTGATTTCCACATAAAAAATATATTTTTGAGGAGGACACTCCCCCACAGCCCTCAGGGCAAGGGTTTTAAGTTATGCCCTGGGGGCATATAAGGTTTTTATAGAAGGCGTTGTCGTAGAAACTTCAAAACAGGCTCATTCGATTGAAAATTAAAGGGCTTGTGCCCTTTTTGATAGTCAAAAGTGATTGGAATGCAACTAGCCCCCCCCCCCGACGCCCATCTTTTCCCCAAACACATCCAATCAAAATTTTGAGATAGCCATTTTTTTCAGCGTAGTTGATTTCTACATAGAAAATTTGTTTTTTGATGAGGAAACTCCCCCACAACCTTCAGGGCAACGGTTTTAAGATATGACCTGGGGCATATAAGGTATATATAGAAGGTGTTGTCGTAGAAACTTCAAGAAAGGCTCATTGGATTGGAAATTCAAAGGGATAGTAGCCTTTTTAATAGTCGAAAGTTATTGGAGGGCAACTTCCCCCCCCCCCGCCGATCATTTCCCCAAACACTTCAAATCAAAATTTTGAGATAGGCATTTCGTTCAGCATAGTTGATTTCCAGAGATAAAATATATTTTTGAGTAGGAAACCCTCCCACAGCCCTCAGGGCAAGGGTTTTAAGTTATACCCTGGGGGAATATAAGCTTTTCATAGAAGGAGGTGTCATAGAAACTTCAAAAAAGGCTCATTCGATTGGAAAATCAAAGGGCTAGTTCCCTTTTTAATAGTCGAAAGTGATTGGAAGGCAACTAGCCCCCCCCCCCGACACCCACCTTTTCCCCAAATACATCCAATCAAAATTTTGAGACAGCCATTTTATTAAACGTAGTTTTAAGTTCTGGAAATTAGGTCTTTGAGGATGACAACTCCCCCATAGCCCTCAGGGCAAGAGTTGTAGTTTAAGGATTCTCCGAATCCTTCCAATTATTTCTTATGGAAGGGATGCTCGTATAAACTTTGGAGAGGTCTCATTTGACTGAAAATTGAAAGTTCTTGTTCACTTTTTAAGAGTCAAAAGAGATTGGAGGGTGACTAGCCCCCCCCCCTCCTCCACGCCCTAAATGCATCATATTAAAGGGGGTTTATAACTTATGGGAAGGCGTTTTGTATGGGAAGAACACATAGGAAATATATTATAATTATCCAATTATAAGGTTAAAATACATACTCTGTTATAGATGTAAAATTGCTTTGGCACACAAAATCCTATTAAGGTCAGTTCCAAACAGTCGTGATCCCTTTGTGTCAGCAAGTGAAATGGTCTAAATCCCCTTATTGGAGCTATTTTTTCAATCCATTCATTGTTGTCAATGGCTGTCCACAAAATATTCAAGCTGTCTATTGTTCATATGAAAGGTTTTTATCAAAGAGGTAAACGTACAGACGTTGAAAAAAGCTTCATTCGATTTAAACTGAAAGTTCTAGATCCGTTTTATAAAGTCAAGAATAATCGGACAGTAAGCACCCCCCCCCCCTCTGCCATAAAAAATTGAAACATTTTGCAATCAAAAACTAACAAAGATTAATTAAAAAAAACTTTCCCAAAAATAAGTTTTTCAAAGAAAAGTAAAGGCAATTTCAAACTTAAGCTCAGGAGGTAAAAATACCTTTTAAAATTCAAACTCAAAACGACCAAAAATTACTATTAAAGAATAAATGAAACCCAAAACGAACAGAAAATAAATAAACAATCATAGCAAAAACATACAACAAGTAATAATATAAATGAATAAATAGATCTTAAAGCGAGTAATGCTTAGATTGAATAAGAAAATCAAGCTTAAAACGAAAACAAATATTTTGTTATGAAAGTATAAATGAAACTTAAAATGAACATAACTAAAATAACTATCAATACAAACAAACATACAATATTTATTAATGTAAATGAATAAATAAATCTTAAAACGAGTGAAACTTAAATTGAATATGCAAATCAAGTTTGAATCGAATAAAAGTAACTACGAACAAGAGTTTGGGTATCGCCTGACTGCAGAAGTCTAAAACCTACTGCGTCATTGGCGCTTTACTGAAAACGAATTATATTACAAATGTTTTCTTTTGTACTTAATATTGAAAATAAATATTAAAATTACAGTAAAATTTTGAACTGATGAGCTTTTAGCAATTAATATCATTATGCATCAAATATTCAGTTTAATTTATTAGTTCTTTTCAAGATTAGTTAAGACAACTATAGTTTCACTACAAACAAAATTTGGTTACTGCCCCCTTCTTTAACTGTAATAACCTGAAGCCTTCTGCGTCATTGGTGCTTCACTGAAAACGAATTACTCTTATATTACAAATTTATTATTTTCCAGTTCTTACAGCATTGAAAATGAAAATAAAATTACAGTGAAAAAAAAATCTTGAACTGATGGATCTTTCAACAATTAATATCATTATAGATCTAATATTCAATTTGATTTTGTTTATACTTTCCAAGACTTTTCAAGACTCATATAGTTTTGCCATTTTTTTTTAACTCAGCCATTTTTTTTTTAACTAATCGTGTTGGTTTGTTATGAAAACATTCTATGTCTTCTAGGCATTTCTATTTGAGCGAAAAACTGCACCTAAAACTTTGTGGAACATGTATTTTCTTGCATGAAACACCAAAATATAATAAAATGTCAAGTTTCGGAGTGTTCCACCACTCCCAAGCAAGTGCCATTGGTATTTTTGAATCCGCATGGTCAATTTAGGGGGTGGAGGGTAGGCTAATTCTCGTAGCAGCCCCATTTCGTCGTGGTATGATTCACACTTTCAACACCTGGCTTCCGGACTATTATATAATCTACCAAGCATACAACTACCCCAAATCAGTATCAATAAATAAATGAAACCCAAAACGAACAAATATTAAAATAGATATTGGATTCAAACACAAAACGAGCAGAAATTAATATGAGTAGGGTTCAAAACCCCTATGCTTTCTAAAAGCGAGAATATAATTTGTACTTTACTGAAAAAAATTCAAATAAATGTGCATTGTCAGTTTAATATACATATGCTGATATTTATTCCTTAAAATCTTAATTAATGAAAGAATTGTTTTCAGTAAGGCGCCAATGACGCAGTTGGTTTTAGGCTTCTGCAGTGAGGCTATACCAAAACTCTTGTTTGTAGTTTTTTTTATTCGATTCAAACTTGATTTGCATATTCAATTTAAGTTTCACTCGTTTTAAGATTTATTTATTCATTTACATTAATATATATTGTATGTTTGCTCGCATTGATTGTTATTTAATTTCTGTTCGTTTTAAGTTTCATTTATGCTTTAATTGCAAAATATTTGTTTTCGTTTTAAGCTTGATTTTCACGTTCAGACGATGCATTTTTCGCTTTAAGATCTATTTATTCATTTATATTTTTACTTGTTGTATGTTTTTTGCTATGACTGTGTATTTTATTTCTGTTCGTTTTGGGTTTTATTTATTCTTTAATAGTAATTTATGGTCGTTTTGAGTTTGAATATTAACAGGTATTTGTATCTGCTGATCATAAGTTTAAAATGGCCTTTACTTTTGTTTGAAAAACTTCTTTCTCGGAAAGTTTTTTTTTAATTAATCAAAAATAAATGACGAGAATCATAATGTTTAAACTCTGGTTTTAGTGTGTCAGTTCTGACAATCATGATAAAAAAGATTGTAACTACACCCTTGCTAGTAAAAATAAAGAGAAAACATTAAAAATATTTCAGTTGTTTTTTTTCCAGTGGCAGGGAGCTCTTAGACCACCGATTGCCACTTCATTGTTTTTTTTTATTTGTAATATCCCTAAGAAATAAATTATATCTGAAAATAAATATTCTTTACATAAGAAAAAATCCCTGGAGTTTCCCCTCTTTTTACTGTATTCATTATAAGGTACACAATAATGCCGGATGTAATTACATGACAACTCCCTAATTTGAAAGCTCATTTAGTAAGCTTAAGAAACATTAACAGCTGTAAGAAAAAATATCTGAAAATTTTTTTGTCAAGGAAAAGGGAACAGAATATTTGGGATATTGTTCTTGGAATCATTAAAGGAGTAATTTTGAATCTTTGTTAAAACAAAGAATAAATTTCGGTTTTAGCAATTTTTTTCAAGTATCTTTATACAGTGTCCTTTCCTATATTGCCTAATAAAAAAAAAATATTCTGTATTTATTAGCGAATTATAAAAAAAAACTTCGTAAAAATATCTTTAATGGAATTTCATATGGATATCTGCAAGGATTTCTGCATTGCGTAGCCTACACATATACGAGTCACCAGCCTATTTTTTTTATTTTGCAATCTATACCAAATAGAGTACTTATACCTTTGCTTTTTGCATGCCTTTGAAATGATATTACTGCTAATACAGCTGACTGTGATGCCAAAACAGCTGACAATGATCCTCCTCCATCATAGTTTATTCAAAGCTTCACTCTGTACTCCCCTCATGTAGTTCCAATTTCCTTTAATTCTTTTTTTATGACCCCTCCTGTTTTTTGTTTGATCTTAGAAGGATGACCAAATAGCATAAACATTCGCAATCTCTCATCCTCCATTCCCAAAATCTGACCTAGCCATCTTGAACTAGCTCTAGCTCTAGTTATAGCTCTAGAAAGTGGGACCGAACCACATTTTTATAAAAATTACTGTTTGATATACAGTCAGTAATACAAGTATCTAAATTATTCTGAAATGACACCCTTAGAAAATATTTAAAAAATCATTCATAGTCTATCAAAGTGCCAAAATTTGAAACCTCATGACCCTGGCTTAAAACAATCAAACAGTTCGTGGTAACGATCTGTAAGTAAGGAGCGACCCGGCTCAATGGTAACCAAAACTCTAAACAACGGAATTTTGATACCAATAGATACATCAAAAGAATCAGATTTTTATTCTGATTTCCAATATATTAGTTTCATTACGTTTAATCTTACCCATCAAAAGTTACGCGCCTGAGAAAATTTGGCGGATTTTCAAAAAAAGAGGGAAAAACCCCTGAAAAGTTATAGAACCTTAATGAAAATCACACCATCATATTCAGCGTATCAGAGAACCCTACTGTAGATGTGTCAAGCTCCTATCTACAAAAATGTGGAATTTTCTATTTTTTGCCAGAAAAAAGATCACGGATGCGTGTTTGTTTGTTTTTTTCCCCCAGGGGTAATCGTATTGACCCAGTGGTCATAGAATACCTTAGGAGGGCTCAATGGAACGTAAATTAAAAGTTCTAGTGCCCTTTTTAAGTGACCAAAAAAATGGAGGGCAACTAGGCCCCCTCCCACGATCATTTTTTTCCCAAAGTAACCCAATTAAAATTTTGAGATAGCCATTTTGTTCATCATAGTCAAAAATCAAATAAATATGTCTTTTAGGATGACTTAATCCCCCACAGCTCCCAGGGGAAGGGCTGCAAGTTATGAACTTTGCCCATTGCTCACATATTGTATTGGCTATTGGGAAGTATACAGATATTTTCAGGAAGGATTTTTTTCTGGCGGGAGGGGGGAGCTAGAGGAGGGGGTTACTCGGGAGAATCTTTCCCTGGAGGATGTTTCTTTGGGGTAAGGGACATTTCTATGAAGGGGGCGACGGATTTCCAAGCATTATTTAAAAAACGATCAGAAATTAAATTTAAAAAAAATAAGTTTTTTCAACTGAAATTAAGAAGCAACATTAGAACTTAAAACGAACAGAAATTATTAAGTATATGAGGGGGTTCACCCCCAAGTCAATACCTCGCTCTTTACGCTACAGTTTTTTTTAGTGCTTTCAATAGAGCTATCTATTCTAATTAAACGGCCTTTGCGATTCAGGGGTTTGTAAATTTAACAAAATTTTAACTTTTAACGTAAAGAGTGTGGTATTGACTAAGGGGAGAACCCCCTCATATACGTAATAACATATACGTAGTAAAAAAAAACATTAAAAAAAAACAAGCGATACGGCTCAATAGTAATCGAAACTTTTAAAAACGGAATTTTGATGTCAATAAATGTATCAAAAGAATGGGCTTATAATACTGATTCTAAATATATAAATTTTATTAAGTTTAGTATTACTCATCAAAGGCTACGAGCCTGAGAAAATTTACCTGATTTTTTAAAGATGAGGGAAACATCCCCTACAAGTGAAAGAGTTTTAATGAAAATCACACCGTCAGATTCAATGTATCAGAAAACCCTGTTACATAGATATCAAGCTCATATCTGCAAAAATCTGCAACTTTGTATTTTTTGCCAGAAGAAAAATATACGAATATAGAAGTTCGTTACGTAAGTTAATTTGTAAATTACGTCAGAACCAAATTTAGAGACAGCCATTTAGCAAAAGAAAAGTAAAATTTTTATGCAAATTTTGTTTACTTATTCAAAGACTGAGCCAAAATAAAAGCTGCATTAACTAAAAAACGATCAGAAATTAAATAAAAAAAACAAGTTTTTTAAACTGAAAGTAAGGAGCGACATTAAAACTTAAAACGAACAGAAATTATTCCGTATATGAAAGGGGCTGTCCCCTCCTCAACGCCTCACTCTATACGCTAAAGTTTGACTTTCTCACAACTCTTTTTTTGTAAACAATGAAAAACTTTAGCGTAAAGAGCGAGGCGTTGAGGAGGGGACAGCCCCTTTCATATACGGAATAATTTCTGTTAGTTTTAAGTTTTAATGTCGCTCCTTACTTTCAGTTTAAAAAACTTGTTTTATTTTATTTAATCTAATACAAGTTCACAGGCTTGTCTTTGTATTCCTCCAAAGTGTTTTTCACTGCGATAAAACACTCTGACCTTGCCTGTTCTTCCTTTTACAGCTTCACTGCATTCAGAATTATAATTAACAATATTAATGTAAGTGATACTATTCATTTGGTCGATTTTTTCATTACCCCAGCACAACATCCTCACCACAGTTCATATAATTATCCAGTAAGCTTATCGCAGATCATTTCTGGTCTTCGTTCTCGGTGCGAACAAAAAGCTCCTCCCCCTTCTTCGTGCAGTTATGGATCAGTGTGTTTGCGTCAATCAATGAGAAATGGTTAGAAAGTGCATTATTCGAAATTGCAAAAGCCGAAAAAAACTTGGTGAGCCAGCCAAGTGGTTTGCAACTGTCCCATCTCACAGGTATGACTTAATTTATATACAAATTATGACTTAATCAATTATTTACATACAGTGGGCTCAACTGATTGGCCTATGTAGGATTTTGTAAAAAAGGAGGCGGGGGGTTGATGAAATTTGTGAAAATACGTAATTTTTTTTTCTTCTAATAACTGATGGAATAGATGTAATGGTTTCAGGGGCGGATCCAGGATTTTTTTAGGGGAGGGGGGCGCAAAGTAGGTTGATCCGACAAACTTACGTTAGGAGCAAGTTTAATTAATGCAAGCTTGCGTTAATTAGGTAAATTACACTACTTTAGACTACTTTACGGGGGTAACCCTCACCCCCCCCCGCCGCTGGATCCGCAACTGGATAGTTTATCATTTTTTTTCACGTCGTGATATTTATTTTCTCAGATTGTAGTTCCTGTGATATTTGAAAAGTCTAGTTACCTGTTTTGGCGGAGAGCCTAGATAAGACTAGTTTTGTTTTCAATCAATGTTTTCATTTGAAATGGGCAGACCTTTCCTGAACTTTAAACAATAAACACCTCTGTTTGAAAATCTTTGCACTTTCTGAATTTAGATAGCGATAAGGGTTCCTGATTGAGACCAATTTTAGGTCTCATTGAGACCTGATTGAGACCAACTATAAAAAAAACTTTCTTTTTCGTAAAGTTTTCGTAGTATATATATATATATATATATATATATATATATATATATATATATATATATATATATATATATATATATATATATATATATATATATATATATATATATATATATATATATATATATATATATATATATATATATATATATATATATATATATATATATATATATATATATATATATATATATATATATATATATATATATATATATATATATATATATATATATATATATATATATATATATATATATATATATATATATATATATATATATATATATATATATATATATATATATATATATATATATACCTATTTTTAATTCCTAAAAACATCTAATAATAACATTACACTACTAACTACCGATTTTCATGTATGTATTGGAATAAATTAATTTAAAATTAGTTTCTTCAAAATTAGTGTTCCAACGTTGAAGCAAAGTTTCGCGTCCAAGATAAATTTGAATTGCCTACTTGTGAACACATCTAATGCCGCTTATGTTTCTAAGTTTTCTGGATCACTCTCACCCCGATCGGGGTTTTTTATAATGGGTGAGATAAGGACTGATCACACTGGATAATTATATAAACTGTGATCCTCACCCTCAATTATTTCTAGTCTGAACAGCTTGGTGTTCTCAAAATTAATTTTAAAACTTTTTCTTGTACCCTGAATTTCCGTATAGTTTATTTTGTTTTCCATTTCGAGTAATACTAAAGCATGTTTATATACAATTCACACAATTTTAAATTCCAACATACAATTGAAAATTGTATATTACTCACCATCGGTATCATAACTGGTGAGACCAGCTGGGGAAATTGATTATTTTTTTTTTCTTTGAAACTTATTAAATAGCCCCGTTAGCCCTGTTTTGATGTGGTATGGTGGCTTGTCTTGATTAGCAAATAATGGAAGCAAGGTCCCTTCCTTTGTGGGCAAAAACGTGAAAAACGAATGTGGCTAAGGTAGAACCTCAATGTTTTTCCTGTTCACCATATTGACATAATACAAATTAGGTTCGAAGCGGCTATTGCTTCAGAAGCAGAGAAAGTTGTGATCTTTTGTAGTTCGTTTCAATAAACCCAGTTTATAGTACCATTTATCGTATCTGCACTAGAAATGACCTTTTTTTGAAATTTCGATTAACTTCTAAGTAATGAATGGCTATCTATTTAGGAACAGGTCAAATATCTCCCAAAGCCTAAAGGCACATTTCTGTCAAGTTAGCATAATTTTCCACAAGTATGTCTGGATATGCAAATCTGTCCGCTCAGTTAGTCTTTCACGTCAAAGGTACTCATCTGGAGCTACTTTCGTCAGTGCTACTAAATTAAATTTTTAAAAGAGACCCCCCCCCCTGGGAAAAATGATGATTGTAGTGTTGCTTCTACATTAAATTTGAACTAAAAACGGGCACAGATTAATTTTAAAAAACAAAATTTTTCCGAGAGAAGTAAAGAGCAAAGTCGAAACTTAAAAAGAACAAAAATTATTACTACACAGCCTGTCTAATATAAATCTATAAAACTAGTGCAAATAAACCAACTGGTGATACTTCCTCATGTTTGTAGGATTATAGAAAACTAGTGCTTTACTGAAAACACAAAACAATGTAGGAGTTTTAGTACAGTACAAGTAAACCATTTAAGGACACTCTTAACAGTGTAAAAATAAAGCATTTTGGGATTGTTGCTTAACTTTTTTGTTTAATTTGGCATCACTTCTGCACAATGAGCTCAGTTCGAAGTGAACCAATCTTGATATTATTAGGACTACAGACTCGCTTTAGAATTTTTATCAGAACTTATAATTCTCGGTTCTATTGAGAGAAATAACAGGATTTCCAGAGTTCATATTATGGTTTATTTGTCCTTCATTTCCAGTAATACTAGGTGAGAGTAGTAAGTATCTATGGAATTTGCTTAGACATATAGGAATCTCCATGCTATTTGCTTAGACGCATAGGAAAAGCATTTCCAGAGCATGTACCTATGGATTTGGGTGGATTATGTTCCTTGGCGTCTTTCCAGAGCATGTACTTATGGATTTGGGTGGATTATGTTCCCTCTTATGCTATTATAAGGGCTTATGTTCCCTCCCATGCTATTCTATAGCACCATGTTCCCTCCCATGCTATTTTATGGGCTTATGTTCCCTCCCATGCTATTATAAGGGCTTATGTTCCCTCCCATGCTATTCTAAGGGTTTATGCTCCCTCCCATGCTATTCTATAGCACCATGTTCCTTTCTATGCTATTATAAGGGCTTATGTTCCGTCCCATGTTATTTTAAGGGCTTATGTTCCCTTCCATGCTATTCTAAGGGCTTATGTTCCCTTCCATGCTATTCTATAGCGCTATTTTCCTTCCATTGTTATTCTATGGGACCTCTACACGTGATTACACACGTTATGAAACTACATGCTATTTGCTTATGCCCTGTTGGTACCATTCCAAACGAACAGGGATTCCCCTCCTGTTCCTAAACATTGTAAAAAAGATAACAGTATGAACGAGCATTCCCCACACAAATTTGTTTCAACTCCAAGTTTTTCAACCAGACTGGTTTTTTGAAAGCATAGTGTGTACATGTGTGTAGGCTTTGTTATTAAAAACTTGGACACTACAATCAGAATTGTTTGATTGACATTTAAAAAGGGGTAATGAGATTTGCGAATTGGAGTGTAAAATTCGCGAATTTGATCCAATTAGGGATTTACTTGAAATAAAAAATTTTAACTAGAAATGGCTGAAAAGTGTTTTGGGGGAGATGAGGTGATTGTGTACTGTATAATACACAACTGATGTTTGGACAGTACAATCAGAATTGTTTGATTGACATTTAAAAAGGGGTAATGAGATTTGCGAATTGGAGTGTAGGATTCGCGAATTTGATGCTATTAAGGTGGAGAAAAAAAAAGAAAAGGGTTTAGCATTTGCAAATGCTTCAATGTGTTGTCAATTTAAAATAGTTTAGAAATAAAAAAATTTAACAAGAAATGGCTGAAAAGTGTTTTGGGGGAGATGGGGTGATTGTGTACTGTATAATACCCATGTGATGTTTGGACAGTGTTGTCAATTTAAAATAGTTTAACGTTCCCTCCTTCCCCCATTTCTGAGAGCAGGGGAGGGGAGGATGACACACACATAGAGACGACACACGCACAGATTCGACACACGAACAGGGTCATAGTGAGAGAGATATCCAAAAAAGTTGGGTTGATCTAGGTTCACTTAGAGTGGCGCGCCACTCTAAGTGAACCTAGATCAACCCATCTTTTTTGGATATCTCTCTCACTGTGACCCTGTTCGTGTGTCGTGTCTGTGCGTGTGTCGTCTCTATGTGTGTGTCATCTCTGTGGATGTGTCGTCTCTGTTTTTGTTGTGGACTCTGTGTGTGTGTCGTCTCTGTGCGTGTGGCGTCTCTTTGTGTGTTTCATATCTGTGTGTTGTGTGTTGTCTCTTTGTGTGTGTGTTGTCTCTGTGGTGTTTGTCGTCTCTGTGTGTGTGTGTCATCTCTCTATGTGTGTCGTATCTGCATGTGTGTTGTCTGTGTTTGTGTGTTTTGTCTCTGTGTAAGTCGTCACTTTTGAGTGTGTCTTCTCTGTGTGTGTGTCGTCTCTCTGTGTGTGTTGTCTCTGTGTGGGTGTTGTCTCTCTGTGTGTGTGTCGTATCTATGTGTTTGTCGTATCTATGTGTGTTTCGTATCTGTGTGTGTGTGTCGTCTCTATGTGTGTTTTTGTTATTTCTTGTCTATGTGTCTCGTCTCTCTGTGTGTGGGTTGACTCTGTGTGTGTATCGTCTCTATGTGTGTGTCGTCTCTCTGTGTGTGTCGTCTCAGTATGTGTGTCTCATCTCTGTGTGTGTGTGTATGTATGTGTGCCGTCTCTGTGCGTGTGTCGTCTCTGCGCGTGTGTCTTCTCTCTCTGTGTGTGTGTCGTGTCTGTGTGTGTGTCGTCGCTATGTGTGTGTGTCGTCGTCTCTGTGTGTGTGTTGTCTCTGTGTGTGTATCATCCCTGTACTTGTGTCGTCTCTATGTGTGTGTTTCGTCTCTGTGTGCGTGTGTCATCTCTGTGTGTGTTTCGTCTTTCTCTGTGTGTGTGTGTGTGTGTGTGTGTGTGTGTGTGTTTGTGTGTGTGTGTGTGTGTGTGTCGTCTGTGTGCGTGTGTCTTATCTCTGTGTGCTGTCGTCTCTGTCTGTGTGTCTTCGCTATGTGCGTGTCGTCTCTGTGAGTGTGTGTGTGTGTGCTGTTTTCTGTGTGCGTGTCGTCTCTGTGCGTGTTTTGTCGCTATGTGTGTTGTCGTCTCTGTGTGTGTGTGTGTGTGTCGTCTCTGTGCGTATTTTGTCACTATGTGTGTGTCGTCTTTGTGTCTGTGTGTGTTGTCTCTGTGTGCGTGTTGTCTCTTTGCTTGTTTTCTTTGTATGTATGTGTGTCGTCTATGTGTGTATGTCGTCTCTGTACGTGTTTTGTCTTTGTGTGTGTGTGTGTGTGTCGTCTCTATGTAAGTGTGTCGTCTCTGTTTTTGTGTATTCTCTGTATGTTTTGTAGTCTCTGTGTCTGTGTTGTCTCTATGTGTGTGTGTGTGTGTGTGTCGACTCTGTGTGTGTGTTAGTCGTCTCTTTGTGTGTTTCGTATCTGTGTGTGTGTATGTGTGTGTGTGTGTGTCTTCTCTTTGTGTGTGTGTGTTGTCTCTGTGTGTTTTTGTCGTCTATCTGTGTGTGTGTCGTCTCTGTCTGTGTATCGTGTCTGTGTGTTGGTCATCTCTGTGTGTGTGTCGTCTCTTTGTGTTTGTCGTCTGTTTGAGTATGTCGTCTCTGTGTGTGTGTGTCATCTCTCTGTGTGTGTGTATGTTTGCAATATATTTGTGGTTGTTGTCTGTGTGTGGGTGTCTTTTGTCTCTATGCATGTGTCGTCTCTATGTGTGTTTCGTCTCTATGTGTGTTTCGTATCTGTGTGTGTGTGTTGTCTCTTTGCATGTGTCGTCTCTATGTGTGTTTCGTATCTGTGTGTGTGTGTTCTCTCTGTGTGCGTGTTGTCTTGAGTGTCCTTACTAAAAAAAAACTACATTAAAAAAAAAAATTATTATACGATCTAAATTATTTCATTAGATACGCCAGCACTCATAAACGATCCTTTTGAAATTCTTCTAACAACATCAATTCTCAAGGTAAAAGTTTGAATCAAACACTTTTAGGATATCGAGTGTCCTTACTGAAAAACTACTGAATTAAAAAAAATAAATTAAATTGATCATACGACCTAAATTATTTCATCAGATACGCCAGCACTCATAAACGATCCTTTTGAAATTCTGCTAACAACATCGATTCTCAAGGTAAAAGTTGGAAAACGGGCCAATCAGGTGTTACAATCCTTTTGTTTTTGCTCAAAATTTGAGAAAGCAATGACTTTTAGGCTAGCTTTTTTATTTTGCATGCAAAGCAATGACTGTTAGGCTAGTTTATTTTGCATAATATTTCTAAAGCCAATTAAGATGAAGAAATGTATTCAAAGTCAAGGCTATAAAAAAAAAAATTCTGGATGTTTGTGTCAGTTTGTAGTTTACGCACTAATATCAATATCAGTAACGAGCCCCCCTCCGAAATACCTTGTTCTTTTATGTTAGACATTTGAATTTTCATCACAATTAAATTAAAAAATAAGCATTTTCAACTAGAAATAAGGAGCATCGTTAAAAACTAAGACGAATGGAAATTATCTCGTATATGAAGTTAGCTACCCCCTCCGAAATACCTTGTTCTTTATGTTAGACTTTGACTTTTCATTCCCAATTAAATTAAAAAATAAGCATTTTCAACTAGAAATAAGGAGCATCGTTAAAAACTAAGACGAATGGAAATTATCCCGTATATGAAGTAAGCTACCCCCTCCGAAATACCTTGTTCTTTATGTTAGACTTTGACTTTTCATTCCCAATTAAATTAAAAAATAAGCATTTTCAACTAGAAATAAGGAGTATCGGTAAAAACTAAGACGAATGGAAATTATGCCGTATATGAAGTTAGCTACCCCCTCCAAAATACCTTGTTCTTTATGTTAGAGTTTGACTTTTCATTCCCAATTAAATTAAAAAATAAGCATTTTCAACTAGAAATAAGGAGCATCGTTAAAAACTAAGAAGAATGGAAATTATCACGTATATGAATTGAGCTACCCCCCTCCGAAATACCTTGTTCTTTATGTTAAAGTTTGACTTTTCATGATGGAAGATGGAAATTATCTTCGATCCTGAGCATTTTTGTTTCCCCTCCAAAATTGACCCCCCCCCCGCCCCTGCACTCAGAAATGGGGGAACGAAGGGCCTCTAAGCCTTGCCCTTGAGGTAGACCCCGTTTATTTTCGATTCTGAGTATTTTTGATTTTCCCTCCAAAATTGACCCTCCCTCCCCAGTCAGCAGAACTGGGGGAAGGCGGGGCCTCTGAGCCTTCCCCTTGAGGCAGATCCTGTTTCTTTTCGATTCTGAGTATTTTTTGTTTTCCCTCCAAAATTGACCCCCCCTTCCCTCAGAAATGGAGGAAGGAGGGGCCTCTGAGCCTTGCCCTTGAGGCAGATCTCATTTATTTTCAATTCTGAGTATTCTTGGTTTTCCCTCCAAAATTGCCACCCCCCCCCTCCCTTGCCCTCAGAAATGGGGTAAGGAAGGGCCTCTGAGCCTTGCCCTTGAGGCAGATCACGCTTTATTTTCGATTCTGAGTATTTTTGGTTTTCCCTCCAAAATTGACACCCCTCTCTCCCCTGCCCTCAGAAAGGGGGGAAGGAGGGAACGTTAAACTATTTTAAATTGGCAACACTGTCCAAACATCACATGTGTATTATACAGTACACAATCACCCCATTTCACCCAAAACACTTTTCAGCCATTTCTTGTTAATTTTTTTTATTTCTAAACTATTTTAAATTGACAACACATTGAAGTATTTGCAAATGCTAATCCCTTTTCTTTTTTATCCACCTTAATAGGATCAAATTCGCGAACCCTACACTCCAATTCGCAAATCCCATTACCCCTTTTTAAATGCCAATCAAACAATTCTGATTGTACTGTCCAAACATCAGTTGTGTATTATACAGTACACAACACAGTTCATATATTATCCAGTATGATCATTCTCTATCTCACCCATTATAAAAACCCGGACCGGGGTGTGAGTGCTCCGGAGAACGTTTTGGCAGATATAAACATGTTAGACATGCTAGACAGGTTAGTCTGTTTCCGACTGTTTCCATCAAAGTATATTGAAACAAACGGAAATAAAGCTAATGCAGAAACAAGCGAGACAAGCTAAGGCAGAAATAAGTGGGAGGAGCTTTTTGTTCACGAAGACCAGAAATGATCTGCGATAAGCTTACTGGTATATTCTGTCTACTGTGGTACACAATCACCTCATCTCCCCCAAAACACTTTTCAGCCATTTCTAGTTAAAAATTTTTATTTCAAGTAAATCCTTAACAGGATCAAATTCGCGAATCCTACACTCCAATTCGCAAATCTCATTACCCCTTTTTAAATGTCAATCAAACAATTCTGATTGTAGTGTCCAAGTTTTTAATAACAAAGCCTAAATACATGTATACACTATGCTTTCAAAAAACCAGTCTGGTTGAAAAACTTGGAGTTGAAACAAATTTGTGTGGGGGAATGCTCGTTCATACTGTTATCTTTTTTGCAATGTTTAGGAACAGGAGGGGAATCCCTGTTCGTTTGGAATGGTACCAACAGGGCATAAGCAAATAGAATGTAGTTTCATAACGTGTTTAATCACGTATAGAGGTCCCATAGAATAAAAGTGGAAGGAACATGGCACTATAGAATAGCATGAAAGAGAACATAAACTCTTAAAATAGCATGGAAGGGAACATACGCCCTTAGAATAGCATGGGAGGGAACATAAGCCCTTATAATAGCATAGAAAGGAACATGGTGCTATAGAATAGCATGGGAAGGAACATAATCCCTTAGAATAGCATGGGAGGGAACATAAGCCCTTATAATAGCATGGGAGGGAAAATAAGCCCTTAAAATAGCATGGGAGGGAACATGGTGTTATAGAATAGCATGGGAGGGAACATAAGCCCTTATAATAGAATAGGAGGGAACATAATCCACCCAAATCCATAAGTACATGCTCTGGAAAGAAACCAAGGAACATAATCCACTCAAATCCATAGGTACATGCTCTGGAAATGCTTTTCCTATACGTCTAAGCAAATAGAATGGAGATTCCTATATGTCTAAGCAAGTTCCATAGATACTTACTACTGGTGAGATCAAATTGTTACCTGATCTACCAATCCATTATTTAATATGGAGTTTAATGACTTTGCACTTGGGCTACTAAGATAATATTTATTTTTATGCATAAATTTGATAATTATAATTGTATACTGAAAGTTACTGATATCACAGCTCGTGTGAGACTATGACAAGCGTTAGAGATTAGTTTACTGTTTTGAGGCTGCATACTAACTTTTGACTCCTAAATCAATATTCCTGTTTCTATACTGTTTTTTTGTTTTAAGTAAAGCGCTAGTTTTCTGTAATCCTTCTAACATATGGAAATATCACCAGTTGGTTTATTTGCACTAGTTTTATCGACGTATGTTAGATTAATTTAAAAGAAAACTTTTCCACAAAACAATTTTTTCAAAGAAAATTAGTCAAAAATAAGCAGAAATAAAATCAAATAATCTTCCAAGCGTAAAACTACCAGAAACCACTATCAATAGATAAATGAAACTAAAAAGGAACAGAAATTACAATAAATAGCTGAGTCAAACTCAAAACGGGCAGAAATTAGCATGAGTAGGGCTGAAAACCCCCATGTCTTCCATTCGAAAAAGATTTTAATCTTTAAGCAATTTCTAGATCCCTCCAGAAATGCCCCCCTCCGTGAAATTTTTTTCCCGGAAATAAAAAAAAGCCTCCGGAACACTTCCACATGCAAAACTGAGTTGGCAGAGAGAATGCAAGACAATTAAAAAGAATTTCGTATAGGAATTCTGTCAAGTCCCCCCAGTGTAAAATTTCTCCTGGAAAAATCACCCACTCCGGAAATTTTCCTCCACAAGGAAGATTCTCCCTATAGAAATCCACCCCAATCACAAAATTCTCCCCTCCTCTCCCCGGAAAATTGTTTATATTTCCCAATAACAAATACTATACGTAAGCAATGGGCAAATTTCATAACTTACAGGCCTTTCACCACGGACTGTGTGGGTCATTTTACCCCTATTTATTTGATTTTTCAACTAAACTGAACAAAATGGCTATCTCAAAATTATGATCAGAAGACTTTGGGGAAAAATAGGTTTGGGATGGGGGCAGTCACCCTCAAATCTTTTTGTTCACTTTAAAAGGGCGCTAGAACTTTTAATTTCCGTTTGAATGCGCCCTCTCCCGATCTTCAGGGACCATTATTTCAATACGATCACCCACGTGGAAAAAATAATGAATAAATATAATAAAATAAACACGCATCCGTGATCTGTCTTTTGGCGAAAATTCTACGTTTTTGAATATAGGAACTTGAAACTTCTAAAATAGGGTTATCTGTTACGCTAAATCTGATGGTGTGATTTTCATTAGGATTCTCTGAATTTTAGGGGGCGTTTCTCCCTTATTTAAAAAAATAAGCAAATTTTCTCAGGCTCGAAACTTTTGATGGGTAACAGTAAACTCGACGAATCTTATACATTTGAAATCAGCATAATAAGTTGATTCTTCTGCTATATCTATTAACATCAAAATTCAGTTTTTTAGAGTTTCGGTTAGTACTGAGCTGAGTCGCTCCTTATTTACAGTTCGTTACCACGAACTGTTTGATATCACTTTGTTTGAAAATAAAATTTTCGCTTCATTTATCTTTTAGAGTTTACACTATATTCTCTAGCATTGTCATGAAAAGGTGTTTTTGAGAATTGATGCTTACTCTTCAAAACAGTGTTTACTTTACATTTATCTGTTTCTGTTTTTTTTTTTGCCAACTATATAAAACCTTACTTTGTAAACAATCAGCATTTAATAGGTCACGGCATTTGTCATGGCATTTCACTCCACACTCTGCACATCTAACACCTTGCCTGGCGATACCCCAGAGTAAACCTTCACATTCATAGCAGTATGTTGGAGAGGTAGCAGTCCATGGAAGAAAATTGTGCGGTGTTGTGCTTGAGATTGGATAGATCAAAGCTTGCAAAGTTTTTTTGTAAACATGCATTTTCTGAAATAGAAAAATTACGTTCATTGTGTACTGAAATCAAGCACTCATCATTTTAAGTCAACTGAATTGCTAATTGCAAATTATACAAAAGAAATATGTCTTTCACATCGTAAGAAAAAAAAAATGATTATCTTCTTTAAAAAAATCGTTCAGAGGTTCTTTACAAAGGTGCGAAGGGTGAAACTTGTCTGAAATTAATCATACAGTCCGTCTATAATAGGGCCTTTATTTAAAAGTGACACTTATTCCTTATCCTTTTCTTTGTAAACTCTTTTAATTTTACTCGGATTTTCTCAGATTTCCCTCTTTACTAGGACTTGTATGTTTAAAACTCGGCCTTTTTTTATAGTTAAAATACTAATTTCTGTTCGCTTTTGCAATTTGCTGAGAATAGTGCATTAAAAAATAAATCTGACTGAATAAAATAGTGTCTCCGTGTAATGAATTCATGCTTGACCCCATTTCCCTGGTATATCAGGAAATGTACTTGACAAACATATATTTAATCGGCAAAAAATACTTGATAAATGAAATAGTTCGGTTCAGCAATGACTTCTAGTAAACTTATCTGAGTTTCACTCCTTCAAATAAAATTAAAGGAATATAAAGTGCCATTACACACAACAATGTCCTCTAAATGCTTTTTCTACTATCTTCGCTTCAATCGACCATAAAACTTCCGAATATAATAGTTTCATGATGTAGTCAGGGTAAGACTCTGTTTCGTCATACATTTTGAAAAAGGATAAGAAAAAGAATGATATGCAATGGTTGGATGTAGTTGTAAGTACTAAATCGTGCATATCTTAATCGAGTACAGTTGTAAGTATTTGTTTTGTTTTATTATAATTACTTTTGAACTACCGAAGATAACAAATTTAACTCATAATATTGCTGCTAGTACTGACTCATTGCAGCCCAATGTGCTGGCAAATAATATGAAATCACAAGATTACGTCAGTTGTCTGGCTATATTTCCCTCAAATATCCTTAATCCTTGAAGAGTAAGGTCTTACAGCTACCAATTTTGAATCATATTTGAGGCAAAAGCCCTAAATGTACATTCTACTAGAAAGCTTCTAGAGGAAAAGAACAAGGACCTGTCTTAAAATTGGTGCTATATCGAAGCCAATAACCTAGATAACATGATTTTCATTATGCTTAAATTCCTGTGGTATCCACCATTCTTGGAGGGCAGGAGGCAGATCCAGGCCTGGAAATGGAAGTTCTTTGTCTGATTTTGATTCAAACAAGGTGCAACACTCCAATATTATTCAAACAAAACCAATCTATAAAAAAGACAATTTGCACAATTTAGGGCCCTTACCCTGGGTGCTTTGTGGGCCAACAAGGGATATTTTGAGGACTTTATTTTTACTATTTTGGGCTAATATCCATCTTAAAATTTGGGATGGGTGCTAACATATTTCTCGTAATGATTTTGAGGGTTCTAAGAACAAACATGGGCTTACTGCTGCAAATTTCAGGCTATCCTTCTGACAATGGGGCAGGGTATTCTTTGGGATAGAGTGTTGAGCTCATATCGATCGAAAACGTAATAGCTGCCAAAATTATACCGGGGGGGGGGGAGAGATTCATCCCCCTGGAAATGTGAAGCACCAAGTGTGGTACAACAAATCTTTTTAGGAGCAATTGGAGGCGGGAAAAAGAAGTTTTCTTACTAAAGCGGATTCTGAGAGTCAAGTGTCGCTTACCACTACCGACTGGCGAGCGTCTCTTTTTTGTGTCTGCCCAAGCCAGTCTGAAGCTCACAGATGGGTTTCTCAAGATGGGTGACAATTTAAAACTACCGGTGACTAATGGTACTTGCAATAATAACATTGAGGCTATATTATATTATTTTTCTCGTCTAAAAGCAACGGGTCTTTGTGGCCTACTCAGCGCTATTTCAGCTATGTTAGTTAGTCTGCCAATAGAAACAAAAGTAGTGATTTTTTAACTTGGTTCTGACGCCATCAGAACTGTACAGTAGTGCCTAAGGGTATTGAGACAATAATATATCCTATTATTTGAATTTAAATTCCTTCAAAAATTCCAGTTTAACAAGGCATAACTTTTGCAACTTTTCTACTAAAATGTTGTATGACGAATGGACCCACAGAAAAGCTTAGTGTCGTTGCCCTTGAGACAACGCGGGTTATATTTCAGACCTTCAATCATTCCGAGTGAAACGACTATTTCAGAATTTTGATTCGATAGCGCGATGCGTTACAGATGTCTCAAGGGGCAAAAAAGTCCCTCCCTTAAAGAGGTGGCCCCTTGCTTTTCCAATCATTTCAGACACTTTAAAGAGCAAACAACAAAAGTACGAAGAACAAAAGGGAAATCTTTTTGTAAGACAGTGGAGATAATTTGAATGAATATTTCGGCCCTATGTCCAAGGGCCGTCCTCAGCAAGACAAAAAATATATGAAAGAAAAAAGAAAGACTCACAACAACATGTTTTGGGCCCTTTGTTGTTTTTGGTTTATATTAATGACCTTTGTAGAGCTTCAAGTAATGTGTCTTGTTCTTTAGACCTTGATACTTACGGTACTAAAGGAATTCTACCATGTTTTGCTGATGATGCCCATTTCACCGTAGCTGCTAGAACTGAAAATGAGTTGATGACTATATTGAAACAAGGTATTTCTTCGATTGAAAAGTGGATGCGAGTAAATAAATTGAAACTGAATCATAATAAGTCGAATTTTTTGATTTATGGTAGAATTACTGGACATTATCCATGGATTAATAAGATAGAAGTAGGGCACCATACTATTGTAAGATCTACTAGTACTAGATACCTTGGTGTTATAATTGATGAAAGCCTTAGTTTTAAAGACCATATTGCATCTGTTAACAGCAAATTGTCTCGTAATATTGGTATTATGCGTAAACTTAGGTATCTTTTTCCGTGTGAAATTCTGAGAATGTTGTATTTTTCTATGGTTCACCCATATCTCATTTGCTGTTGTATGGTTTGGTCGAAAACATTCGTAACTCACCTCCATCCGCTCTGCGTAACACAGAATATGGCAATTAGAGTTCTTTATGGAAATCAAATTGACCTATCTGTATCGGTGAGGCATCTTTACCGCGAGTATAAAATTCTACCGTTGGCAGGAATATGTATATTCTATAATGCTCTGTTTATGTTTAAATATTTAGCTTCGGAGTTACCATCATGTTTTTCAGGAATGTTTAGTCTTGCGTCTACTACTCACGATCATTTGACATGATCTTCTCAGTTGGTGCGAAGACCAGCTATGGTCACGTCTAGGTCCGGGTTTTCAATTCGCCATGTTGTTCCGTTAGTTTGGGAGAGTTTTCCAGAGGATTTGAGGAATGTTGGGGGTTTGCAGGATTTTCGTAAGTCGCTAAAGAACCATTGTTTTGATGTGTATATTTTGAATGGATTATTCCACGCCACTTAAGTTTTGTTTTTGAGGAGGGTTTAGTTGCAGCTAAATATGATTATAATTATTATAATTTTGTTGGGTGTTGTTTGGAGGTTCGTTGGTTTTCGGGTCCGGTAAGTTGAGCTCTAATTATTTTTTTTTTATAATTTTTTTTTTTTCTTTTTTAAAATAATGTCTATTTGGTTTCTTGGTTTTTTGATTTATTTGGTGGGTTTTCTCCCGCACAAGAATTGCTTCAGGGAATCGATGATGTATACATTTTTTTTTTAAATAAACCCATTGTTACTTTAAAAAAAAAAAAAACATGCGACCAATAAAACCAAAAAAGTGAAAATTTTTTTCAAAGCCGTCCTAGCATCATTACTTCAGCGAAGTTCAACCAGGACTGATAAATAAAATATAGTAAAACAAGGCAATTCATTAAAATGAAAGAAAAATAAATTAAAAACACCTTCTTATAGCAAAACCTGCCTTTTTGGCAGCTAACCTCAAAGGTCTTTTTGTGGGCGATTCTGTGTTAATGTCTATCGGTTTTTTAAAATATTTTGTAAGATCAGTTTTGATTAAATTTGTGTATAGAGCATTTAGTGTATATTCCCCCAGGTCTCTATTTAAGGAAATATTAATATTAATCTTAAGTCTGATTTCAATTGATTCTCGGACTACCTGCTTTATGCCCAGGTCATTGCTAATAAGGGCGGATTCATCAAAAAGTATATTGTGGTTAGGATTTTCAAAAATATGGCTGCCTAATGCAGAATCAGATGAAACAGTGGAAATATTAGAATTTAAAGCTTTGACAATATCATCTTTATGCTGTTGTCTTTCTTTTTTCTTTTTTCTTTCATATATTTTTTGTCTTGCTGAGGACGGCCTTTGGACATAGGGCCGAAATATTCTTTCAAATTATCTCCACTGTCTTACAAAAAAATTTCCCTTTTGTTATTTGTACTTTTGTTGTTTGTTATGGAAAGGCAGTGTGGTCTTCGTCGCTATTTTCATTTTTTTACTTAAAAGAGCATTAGACTTGACATTTATAACCAGAAATTTCCGTTCAAGTTTCTTCGATTATTCATTCTGTACAAAGTAGCTATAGAAAAAAAAATATCATACATGATGATGAGAGACACATCGGTTGTACTACGACAACACTTCTACGTTGACTATGATACATCTTTATGAAACATAAATGCCAACATAACGCAAAAACTTTCTGTGGTCACTTTACTCGATTATACTTAGTATGTAACCAATGTTCGTAAGAGCCTTCCTTATCACTCATTTCTAAGGATCTGTTGGCACGTTAGCTGATCAATCTTTTGGGGGCACTTTACTTAAGAGGAAATAGAGCTCAGATCGTCCAGCTATTTCTTCGATGTTATTTGGTTTTACCTTCTGTAAAAAGATTTGTTAAACAATCTTGCCATTTACGTTAGTTTATTAAAGTGAGTTAGTGATATCATTCCACAAACTTTAAGAAGTTTGAAAATGTTTTATTTTTTCGTTTCTTATTTAACGTATAATATATTTTAAGACGTGCAAGAAGTTTACACATTTGAACATAATGAAATTAGAATTACTGAGTAATGGATTTCAAAAGGAATAGTTTGACCAACGACTTGTCTATGACTTTTCTTCTTTTAACTAAAAAACCAAGTAATTCATTTTATTTGTTGTATACTTGTAGACCAAATTTGGATGATTGCAAAACTAAACAAGTCTCGACCATAAGACTTTCCGAATTGGGTTTAATTACGGCTTATCGTCGCAATTTTTATCCAGTACTATTTTTCATATGAAATGAAATCGGAATAACAGCCAATTTAAGAGATTTTAAGCTTTCCTAATAATTGCTTTTCAATTGACATTTTCCCTGGTAATTTCTGAATAAAATAAAAAAGGCACTTGTTATTTAAATAAAACACACCCAAGAAGTGAAGTTAAGTTAATTCACCGATCGTACATTTACATTTCTCAGGTTGTTCTCTTGATCTTGTCTCATTTGATGGTCCAGTTTGTTCATTTTCAGCTTACGGTTTTGCCCTCTTCTGTTCTTCTTTGTACTCATCTTGTGCTAACGTTAATTTACGTTTGTGTCCCCTAGACATTATGAAACTGCTGAAAATACATTTTGAAATTTACATCACCGAATATGGGCCCTTGAATTTACATGTTTCTAAATGTATGTTTGTTCTGCAAATGCTTCTAAAACATTTTTAAAATCTATTTTTCGTTTTGTCTTCACTTTCAGTTAAAATAATTGCTAAACTATTTAGTCTATCCTGATTTATTGTTGATATCACCTAGTTTTTTTTTATTGGTTTTAGTCTTGAAAATGATCTCTCTCCAGAAGCAACGCTTACTGGAATTGTTAAAAACATTTCTCAATTTAGAAAATCAATTGTTCATTTTTATGGCGACGCGGGGCCCGATTGGGCCCAATCGTTCCAACTGCCCTTTTTCCGGCCCTGGCAGTAGTTTTGAGAGTTGGTAGGCAAATTTCAAGGTTAGTTAGAGGATATAAAGGTGTTAAACAGGGTTGTACATTTTCTCCTAAATTATTCGCCCTGTTTATAAATTCTGTAGTTTTGTTGAGGACTTGAGGAGGATGTTAAACTTAGTTTTAAGGGTAGCAGGGTTAGATTAGCGGAGGAATGGTCATATTTAGGTGTTAAGTTTAGGGCGAAGGAGAATTTATTTAGTAGCCATATAAAAAGTAGGATAGTAAATGCAGTGTATTAGGAAGTCGGCTTAAGAATATAGAAAAGATCCAAGTAGTTAAAAAGGTTTTCAGGACTAAAATGTTAGGTGTGATGCACTATGGATCTGAGTTTTGGGTGTATGCGAAGGGAAATAGGCTAGAAACAGCGCAATTAGGATATTATAAGAGGTAGCTAGGGATAAGTAGCCATTAAAATAGTTAGTAGTTAGAGGTGATTTAGGTCTGTTTTCTTTAAGAATTCATAGGCTAATCAACATATTTAGGCTATGGGAAAAAATTTAGTGATGCCTAGGGAGCGGGTGATGAAGGCGGCTTATTTAAAAATGTTGAAAGGCAGCACAGGCAGGGGGTGGCCGTACCAAATTAAGAGTGTATTAGATCATATGTGGGGGGATGGTTTAGGACTCGAGCAAATGGGGGACTAAGTATGTGGATTATTTGAAAGGATTTTTACAGGACCAAGAAATACAGACATACAGGCCCAGCGTTCACTTTCGAATTCACTGGATCTTTATTGTCGGCCGAAGGAGATTTGGGGTGAAGTTTTATTTTCTAAGGTGGGTTTGAATAAAAATGAAGTAAAGTTACTAACTGAATAAGGGCTGATAGCTTTTCACTGGGCCAAAGAAAAAAGTTTATCGAGAGGGAAAGGTCAAAGGCTGTTCCTTGTTTTTGTCCTATGTGTGGAGGTTTAGACGAGAGCATAGATAACTTGATGTGAGAATGTGAGGAGCTGAGTGATGGGAGAATTGAAGTGTTTGGCAGGAGGGATTATGATATTTTCATTGCTGGTGAGAGTGTGTGCGATGTGTGTTTTATAGGTGTCAGAAGCTTGGCACGATTCCTTCATCTCGTGATGAATCATAGAAGTAAGTTTCTGCAGGATTATGTTAGGATTTGTGTCATTTCTTTGTAACTGTGCTTTGTTAAAATTTTTTTTGCCTTTTGGAATTAATTTCAGATTGCTCGAAAGAGAAAACGGTAATACTGGTTGTAAAGATAAAAATGGCAACAGTAGAATTTGAGAAGGGGGATGAGGAAAGAGTCGTTTTATGTGCAAAACAAGAGTGCAAAACAAGAAAAAGCAATAATTTATTATTCTTGATTGTTTTCTGATGAGTAAAGAGCTGATGGAGATAATTTTAATGGAAAGGACAAAGAAAGCAAATATATTTACATATGTTGTTAAGCTGACCCATTATGTCCAACCCATCCTTGCAGGATTCCTTGAGGTTGCTCCTTTTGTTAGGACGTGAACCAGGGCTCGATATGAAGATTTGCCTTGTGCTGTTATGGAGAGTTGTACGATCTTTTTGCGGTCAAAGATATCTATCCACCGCTTCCGCGGTCTTTTTTGCGGATGCTCTCCGTTAGTCGTTCCTTCGAGGGCCATTTTAAGGAAACAGTCGGGGTCTATTCTTATAACACGACTAAAACATTTTAGTTGCTGCCGTTTGATTTTTATCAAGAATTATGTCAGGGGATTTCAGCCATCTTCACACCTTCTCTTTGGTTACATGGGCAGTGTAGTTGGTCGTAAGGAGGTTATGCTTGTTTTCTTCCATTAGGATATATGTCGCGAACTCATGTTAGAGCTAGGTGGTGTTCGGTATCGGGGGTATAGCAGTTATCAGCAGTCAAGAGTTTGCCCAGGTAGATAAAGCGGTCGACCTTTTCAACTATCTGACCGTCAATGGTTATGGGGGGGGGTTTCTGAATGATGACGAAATGTCATCATTACTTTGGTTTTGTTGGCGTTTACTTGCATGCCGAATAGGCTCGTCCCTTGGCTAAGGCAGTCCACCTGTCTTTGGAATGTTGCTGTGATTGTACCCGTCTTATCGACATCATCGGCAATCTATCTTTTTTAATGGGGACTCTACCTATTTTTGCTTCGTATTCGGGCGGTATTATCGACAGTGTTGCGCATAGAACTAAATTGGAAAGGTGTTGCAACAGAATACGTCCTTGTAAGACGCCAGACGAGATTAAAAAATTTATCTGATAGACCGACTATGGTTAGAATTGGGCATTCTGAACTTATCGTACATATTCTCAATCACTGCTACAATACCACCAGGACCACCGCAATGCCTTAGAATGTGCCACACGCCTTTCCTCCAGATTAAATCAGAAGCCCTGCCAAAAGTCAATAGAAAGTTTGTATAAATCTTTGTTGAACTCCATTATTCACTCTATCAGCTGTCTTCCAGTGAAGATGTTGTTGATAGCTGAGTGTCCATGTCGAAACCCAAATTGATACTCACCCAGGACAGAAGCTCTATTTAAAGGCTTGGATTATCTGTTGAAAAATCTTCACCAGTATCCATGTTTCGTGGCTCATCAGGCCTGTGGGGGGGTAGTTCTTGAAATCCTTTTTTTTAGTTCTTTTTTATATACAGGAATTTTTGCTGCCTTGCACCATATATGTGGAACATGTCCAGTGGGTCACGTAGCTGATATGATATCATGACAAGGCATATAACTTCTTCCAACCCTACATGTCTAAAATTACTAAATTAAAAAAAAGAATTGACTATCTTAAAAATGGACTCATAATCCAGCTATACGCTGCACTTTGCTTAAGTTTTTTCTCATTTAAATGTCACAACTAAGAACTATCCCCAAAGAAACTTTAGAAATATCTTTTTTTCTACTCTAAAATGAGTAGAAACAACGTTTATTTTTTGCACAACTTCTTTCATTACTAATAAATTGCTTACCAGTTCTTCATCATTCAATGTCGCCCTTGGTAAAACACTTGTGAGGCCAGCATTCCTTTTTGTTGCAGCCATTGTCTAAAAAATAGTCAGTTGTATAATACATTTAGAGTAAAATACTCTGTTTTGAAGAAAAAAAAACACAAGAAGCAGTTTTGGAGGAAAGTTTTCGGACACCTGAATGAAAGTAATCAAAACAAAAAATTAGATTGACAAGAAGTAGTTAAAGTACTCCGTACAAATTAAAAAAAAGAAACCGTTTTACATTTTTGGCTCAGTTTATGAAAACGAATAGAACTACTACAATAACGGTTGTTAGTTAGCATCTCTTGAACGTAAAGGCAAAGACTGTTCGAAAATAATTGGGATTTGAAAATAAATATTATGAATTGGAAATTATTATCTGACAAACGCAAATTTAAGCTCTACATTTTTATAAGCTTGATTTCGTTTCATTATGTTTATTTGGATTTTTTTTTTCGGAGAAGAAAGGAATTGAAAAAAAATGTGTAAAGACTCTGAAAAAAACACGAATTTCTCTCAAAAAAGCAAACACCGCATGAATTTTTTTTCTTAGCAAATAATCATCATTAGAGTTGACAATTTCTTATTCAAACTATTTATTTCAATATCTTCTTTGTCGTGAGTATTAAACTATCTGAAAAATTGGAACCCTTGTGTTATATCAGCAGCTAAACAAAGTAGTAAGAGCAATAACATTATAATCAGACGTCGATTAACAAATGCTTTAATTATTGCAAATCAAACAGTTCATGGTAATAAGTGATTGGTAAAAGGAACCCATTCCAATAGCCATTGAAAGTCTAAAAAACCAAAACTTTCAATAAAAAAAAAAAAAAAAATTAAAAACAATATATATTCGTAAATAAAATTCTACATTTTGTGCCGATTCCTAAATTTAATAATTTCATGACTTATACCATCATAAATTATTATTATAAGAAAGGGGGTATAATTTCATTAAAAAAAAAGAAAGGAAAGCCCTAAAAGGGTTGCCGCCTTGACAAAGATTATACCATTATATCAAAATATCCATGAACCGTATAGTGGAGGATCCAAGTCACTATCGGTAAAATACGAATTCACCTATTTTCCGTTTGTTCTAGGAAAGATGGGTTAAACCAGGGGTTTTAGAATAAGGAAAGATGTCCATTTGAACGAAAGTTGTAAGTTCTAATGCTCTGTTTAAGTAAAACAAAAAATAGCATGCCACAAAACAGTTATTAATAAGGAGTATCCTTGAATACCCTTAAACGTGTATCGAGTGCATTTAATAGGCAATGTCTTACTTTACTTCTTTAATTATCTTTAGCATTTTATCCTTAATGCTTATTACATAAAATAAGTTGTTTTTTTTAATGAAACTAAAAATCAACATAAAAACTCAAACTTTACGAAAAGTTGTTCATTCGGGGAATCTCTTTGAGGAGGGCTACCGCCTCCTTAAAAAACGGCAATGTAACCTGAAGTCTGATTACCGCTTTACTGAAACCATTTTGAAGCGCAAAAAATATAACCAGTTGGGGACTGAAACTGCTTCTTTGGCCGATTCCCATTCGGAGCATCTGGACTTTTTCAAGAGAATTTCAAAAAATTTACTTCTAGAATAATAGTTTTTGTACATGTCATTCTTTCTCATCGGAAAAAATATTTTGACTTTCAATCTCGCATAATATTTTCATGACGGGGCCCGGGCCAAAAAACAAAGGAGGGGGACTGTTTAACACACTGTCCCGTCCAAGTTATAAAACGGTATTAGAACTCGAATTTTTTTGTGAAATAGCTTTTTTTTACTAACTAAGGATCATCAGTTCGATTTGAGCCACTCTTCTAATTGTAATTTTAGACTGGTATAGGGAAGGAGGTGGCACATAGTCGATCGTTCATGCAGTACTAATTTCAATGTTCAATATAAGATACTATAATTCAATATGCTCACCTTTGCCCTAAATTTTATCAATTAGGTCTTGGTTTAGAATATGAAATTTGTGCAATCTGTTCATTTGCATAAAAAGGAGAAAGCAGTCGAATAAATCTATTGAAATTTTTCTGGATGCAATTGTCACTAGAATGAAATTATCACTAGTCTAATGCAATTTAAGCAGAAATTATACCTGTTACTGCGAAGTCACAGCAACATTGAGAATGGCGAAAACGCCGGCTCTGCATACTAGAGAAAAGCGGATCGAGCAAAAATACCAAAGTGGAACGAAGAGTTCGATCATCTTATGTGTAATATCACAGTAGAGAGAATATACAGTAGCGACAAAGGCTATAGTTTCCATTAAAAATATGTAACACCCTGCGATCTTATTGAATTCCGAGAAGCAACTGAACTGAACTAAGATTCTGACGTACAGCTCAGGGTCTAGACGTGCGGTATTAATGTGTGCCTGTCTTCTGTCACAGTTTTGGCATCAGCTGCTGTGTGATAATAGTAGGCCTAAAGGGAACACAGGGAATAAGTTCAGATTGTACATGAAACATGTTCAGGTCAGTATCGGGCTCGTATTTTTTAAAAGAAAATAACGCTCGAATAGAAATCAACCCCTCCCTGTTTTGGAAATTTCTGAAAAATAGCAGAAATATTTATTATTAAGACCCTCCCTTGGAAGCCTTTCGGAGAAATAGTGGACTTTCTGCAACACTTCCAAGTTTTATTCACGTGACTCCCAGCTTGATCGGGTTTTTGGAAAAGAACTGGACAAAAGGCTTTCTTAGCCTACTGAAAGTCAAGACTTTACAGTAACCTTCTCCTGTGTCTGTGACACCATTAGCAAACTAAAAAAAAAGTACTCAAAGGAGGAGTTGATTATATTTGTAGCTAGCAAATGGTGAATGGCAGTTCGATGCTGCATGAGTGTTTAACTTCAATATATCAAATGGTATGCTCTTGTGGCTTATTCCCCTATTCTTGTTGTATCGGTATTATTACTCCAGTTACCAAAAAGGTAAAAGACCCTTCTCATTGCAATTAGCATAGGCCAATTACTGTTACCCCGGTTTTGTACAAATTTGAAATATTAGTTATTAATGAGATAAACCGAGTGTGTTACATGTCCAGCAACCAGTTTGGATTCAAAAAAAGGGCAGTATTACAGAACATGTGCATCATCTTATGTGTAATATCACAGTAAAGAGAATATACAGTAGCAACAAAGGCTTTACTTTCCATTAAAAATATGCAACACCCTGTGATCTGATTGAATCCCGAGAAGCAACTGAACTAAGATTCTGACGTATATGCTCAGGGTCTAGACGCGCGGTATTATATGTGTGTCATGTTTGGAAAAAGAAATCGCTACTGGTATATCCTTACACTGTGGTGTAATATCCTACTGGAGTGTGATCAATCGGTGAATCTATTACCATTGCAGGTTTAGATGTAAGTTGAGCGTTCAACTACGGTCTTCATAGTCAGCTGCTGTTGAGCGCATATAACCGCGTTCTTGACAAATCGGCTGTCTTTACTTTCCGTAGTTTTATCGAAAACTTGTAGTGAAGACCATGATGAAGCTCAGCATGTCGTTGAACCGAGCTTTCCATATCTTGGTCAAGATCTGTCTTTATTGAACCATGCTGACGATATTTTGTATTTAATCGTTCTTTTTCCCGTTTCTAAACGAAATTTGTGGCGTTGAAAAGCTCAAATGTGAAAATCAGTCTGTGCTTTTCAACGAGACTAAAACAGAGTTTATCATCCTTAATCTTAAAGAAAATAATCCAACCCCCGAAGTAAAACTTGGTGACAGAACAGTAAAATCTTCATCGAGTATAGTGCATCTTGGTCTACCTTTAGGTTGTAACGTTGATTTGAAACTTCTTCTGTTAATATATGATTTTTCCTTGTAAAGCCCAAAGAGCTTACGGTATAATCGTAACTTCGAAAGCTTCGTTTAGTCGGCAGTTTCGTGCCCAGCTATTATCGGTGACGGCTATACCACATATGCTCTCTCCTTTTTGGGTTCTCTTATCTGACAAGAATAAACGGTCAGTGCGTTCTTCGTTCTACTGTTTTTGTTGGGTAAATTCCTCTTGCGTATGCCTCCTTGAAAGCGTAACGCAACGATTAGCAGGCGATATAACATACCAGACCCGTACATGGTTGTCAAGAAAAGACAAGAGAAGTTTTATGTAAATTTAATAAGAAATGAACTGTGTGATGCTCTGCGATACTAGTGTCCATTTGTTGTTTTGTTTATATATATATTTGTGCGTTCTTATTTCAAGTTTTTTGTTTTCTTTCCATTTATTAATCTGCTAGTTAAATTTAATATTATGATTTTTTGCTAAGGTTAGATGAATTTTAGAAGGTTATTTTTCTGAAAATAAGCACATTTACTTACGTTAATGCCTCTCGATGGGCACCTTTAAACTTATAAGTTTTATATGTTTGGAATTAACTTAAATCAAAATGGTTTCTGTATATATATTGTACTTCTGTGTTATACATTTTCAATTACTACAGATACGCGGCGCTCTTTACTTACAATTCGTTAAACGAGCTGTGTGGTAAACAAGTTTTATTTTATAATTCAACTAGAAAATGGTCAATATTACTATATTGTTATAAATTTTCACTATGTTTCTGGAGACTACATTACCATTCATTAGAAATAAGAGGAAATTCGAAATGAATTTAGAAATGTAAATTAATTAGAAATTTCTTCTTTTTATTACAAGCTGTTGCCCTGTGGGTCAGTATTTTGGGTGTTCTCCGTAAATGTAAGTATTATACGTAAAGGCATTTTCTTTTACAAATGGTTTCTGGACGGTAAATTCTAGTGGCGGATCCAGGGGGGCGAGTGGGGTGCGCACCCCCTAACGTAGTTTAAAGTAGTATAATTTACTTAGTTAACGCAAATTTGCGTTGATTAAACTTGCTCCTAACGCAAATTTATTGGATCAACCTATTTTGTGCCCCCCTCCTAAAAAAATCATGGATCCACCCCTGGTAAATCCGAGACTAATAAATGGACTATATCGAAATTAAAAAGAAAAATTAAATATACCTTTTTTAATTAATATGCAATCAATAAACCTAGAAAAAAAAAATCAATTTTGCCGAAAATTCATAATTTTGAAATCAGTGACAAAAAATCTTTCTGCTTCTGTTTGTGTAAACGTAATGTAGACTTCGTTAATCGTTTTTATTAAAGACGTAAATAATGAAAAAAATAGGGGCTAAGAGTTTGAAAATCAAAATTATGGCTTTGTGACACGTTGAAACTCGATGGACAGCAGATTATAGACTATGTCCCCTCTAGCCCTTTTTTAAAATATAAAAACAAATATATTTTTAGACATCTTTACGTTTTGATATATTCGATGGAGGCTATTTTTTCATTTTTTTTTTCAATAAACAATCAACAAATAAAACAAAGTGCTGTTTCTAATCTGCATTGTGACATGTCTCAAAAACATCTTTTTACGAATTTTCGTCAATTTTTCCTAAATTTAAGTTTATTTATATTAATTACTGAAAATTTTAAATGTTTCTGCTAACTCTTGATAAATGACTTCCGTTCATTTTGGACTTATTAAATAGAAACAATTTAAATTAGTAAATACAAAAAAAGAATTCCGTGAACACTCTTTCTGTTATGAATTGTTGGTTATTAAGAAGCCTTTTAGCAAGCTGTACGTGCTTTGAATCTGAAAAAAAAAGAAAATCTTTTTCACTGTGTGGAAAACAAGAATTAAAAATCCAAATTTCATCTTTTATTGAAATATTGACACTGAGTCACTACAGGTAAGCCTGTCTTTAGATGCTAAAAGCTCAAACTCACATTTTGAACCAATACGAACGGGAAAGCACTCACGTAGCATAAGTTTTCCTTTAAACTAATAGACATAACACAGTTATTGGGATCAAGATGGTGTTTGGGGAGTTTTTTTTTGTTTCTGCTCTTCCTCGCATGTGCTTTAATAAAATGTATTAAATATCAATTATGGATTGCTTCTAAGCGACTATAGGTACTTGTCTATTATATAAAACACACTCGAGAAGTAAAGTTTGGTGAATGCTAATGAAATAAACAAAATTATGATGAAAATGTAGTGGTTTAAAAGCAAATTTGGGCTATATAGTTGCAAATTAGGGGTGGGGGTAAAGCGGAGCATGTATTAAATATGTAACCTAAACAAACCTATTTTAACCTAAACAAACCTATTTAACCTATTGAAAAAAACAAAAAATGATGAAAATAGAATACTTTATTAGCAAAATTGTGAAAACTGCGGAAATATACTCCCAGAACGCAGAAATATCATCAAGAAACGCGTTAAAATAAACTCGGCCTTCTGCTTTTACTTCCGCCCGCCACATGTGCTCTGCTAAGTATGAATGTAAATGATGGCGAAATGTACCTCGGTGCTGTTTGTTTCTCCACTTTGCGGAACCCCCCATTCTCTCAACTTTTTGGTCAGAGGCGCCGGTTTCTGGGCGGACAAAGCTGTTTTTGTGCTTCACTTTCAAGCTAGTGAAACCTGCTGCCCAGTTGTATTGTAGCCCTTCCAACAATCATAAATTATTTTTTAACATCCATGGCGAGACACTATATTCTATCACTCTAGTCAAAGCAAATTAACCGGTATTTTCAAGAATCGCGTTAGGAATGAACTAAGATAAACTAGGTCAAAAATCGCGTTAATAATGAAATTTTCTTTGTCTTTGGGACGGTCAGCCGACGCCAAAGCTCCCAATTCACAAATGACCTTCACAATTTTCCTAATAAAGTATTCTATTTTCATCATATTTTATTGTTACCAAACATCACTTCTCGAGTGTTTTATATAATAGACAAGTACCTGAATTTATTCAATAAAGTTATTAGCTCCCTCTGAGGGCGTCCCAACTCTCTCTTGAAAGAAGCTAGCTTACAAGGCACAGGGAGAGGAGGTCTTTAGGCCGTTACATAACAAATCCAATAATCATAATTAAGCAGCTAGGTTTTCCATGTTTTCTAACCAAATTAGTCTTTAACAAGCTTCAAAATGCAATATGTTCTATCTGTATGATTTTGTTTTAGAAAACCTAAATAAATTATTTTTAGCCACTCGTAAAATACTCTTTGAGTAACGAGGTCAGTGAAAATGACATCTGACTGTTTGCATCGATTAATTGGAAACTTCCATAACCACATATATCATTAAAATTAAGAAAAATCGGGGATTCGTTTCTTAATACAAAATATCCACATGAACAGTTACGTAGTTTTTGGTAATAGCGGGCGTTTAATTTAAAAAAAGGAGATGTGGTTATAAGTCAGCAAAAACAAGCCAAAAGCATGTAGCTGCAAATAGCTCTAGAAGGTATAAATTTCCTTTGAATTTTTAACCGTCTTTGGTCTTTGGGAATGAATATGTTGTTAGCGATTGAACTTTTATGAATAAAAAGGCTGATAAATTCAACTAATTAGTTTACGTTCAACATGGCAGCATTTACAAAAATACGGTATTGCTCTAAAAACTTCATAATTTTGAAAGAACCAAACAAAAATCTTTGAATTGAGGTTTTAAAGTTAGATTAGATCTAAGATGGGTCGAGGGGGTAAAAAAAATGTTCCTATTTTGATATCCTTGGTAATTTTAGTCTTACAGATAAAACGTAACAGAGTAAGATCATAATCATGAATCTCTACAATAAACTAATACAAAAAAATTGATGAAATATTTCCGATGCGCACTTTCTTTTTCGTTCATGGCTTTTAGAAAAATTTATTCTAGTATTCCCTTATTACAGTTTAGTTTCTCAGTGAAGCTGTTTGATAAGCCAGCTATGTGCGAAGCTTATTCTTATTTTGAAGCACAAATAAGCTCTTGTGGCAATTGTTTGCTTTGTTGACTGATGCAGTAAATGCTGCTTAAAAAAAAAATTCAAGGATGAGCCACAGCAAGCAAGCAAGAAACATGCGGCCAAATTTTAATTTCTCCTGAAAATTATTTTTGTTGTAAGGAAAAACCTTTTGTATTATTTAAATTACATGCTCGTTTAACTAAAATGATTTAATTCAAAAGCATTAATTAGTTTCCTTTAAGTAATATAATACTAAAATGCTAGTAAAATGGAGTTAAATACCTCTTAAATTACTACTAGGATTAAAAAAGACATGCAATCTTAACGGGCTGTTTGTGAAAAAAGTGATGCGTATAAATTAAATATATCAAAAGCCGTATCTCCACTTTAAAGGACGATGCATTAGATACGTAGCAAATGCCCCATGTTCTGCATATAACATACATAAGAGATATAAAACAGAAAGGAAAGAGAAGAGAGACAAACAGAGAGAGAGAGAGAGAGAGGGAAACAGGGAAACAGTGGAGAGATTGAGAGAGAAAAAAAGATATAGAGAGGGGGAAGGTGGTTAGCACCTCCTTTCACGGCTATTTTGTAGTAGCTTGATTATTCTTCTTGACTCTTTTATAATGAAAGAGAGGCGTTTAGACTTTTAATCAATGCGTTACGAGGCATAAACTTTACATGAGATTTTAGATAGGTTTGCCCTACCAGTCAAGGTTTGAATAAACTGGTTAAAGCGTCATTTACATAATATTATGGCCTTTACTCTGTAGGAGGTTTCATTGATAAAGGCTTAATAAATGTACAAACACCTAAAATAATCCGACTTAAACAGTTTAAAACTAAGACATATAAGGGCAGTAGTCTACTTTTTCTGTTTTATAAATCATTTTTTACTTAAAAACTTGTTTTGAAAATGCTTGTTGTCCCTTTCATTTTCTCCCTTGGCTCGTTTTTATTAAGCAATTTGTGTGTAACTAAACCCTCGTGTAACCGAGCTCTATGTAAACAAACACACGTTTAACTGAACCCTCATGCAACTGAGCCCCCATTTAACACAACCCCTGTGCAACTCAACCCCATCTAACTGAGCCCTTGTTAATCGGAGCCCCTGTACAATTCGCCCCCATTTAGCTGAACCCTGGTTCAACTGACCCCAAGTTTGTCAACGTCCGTTAATCTTAACCCTCATGCAACTCACTCCCCATTTAAATCCAGCCCTTTTTGACTCAACTCAACCCAAGGCCCAAGAAAACATTAGAACTAGCGTTTATTAGAAGCCCAAAATTCGCCTCTCCCTCTGTTCACTATTTCTAGTTTGTGTTACCACAAATTACGCACATGTGCAGTTTTGCTTTTTACTTCTATCAGCCCATGGCTTTGTCTAAAAGCAGTCATTTTTATTCTATTAAACATGAATCTACAAAAAAACTTTACAAAACAGAGACCTTAATGAGGGTTAAGTTGCATAGGGTTCAGTTCATGGGGTTGAGCTGAATGGGGGCAGAGTTGCCCGTTGGTTGCATTGCACGTGAATTCACTTAAAAGGGGCTGAGTTGCACAAGGGATCAGTTAAACTGGAGTCAAGTTGGAAGAGGGTTAACTGGCACGGAGTTCAGTTAAACGAGGATTCTATTGCACGGGGGTTGAGTTGCATGAGGGTTCAGGTGACAGGAGTTGAGTTGAACAGGGTGCTGTTTCAAGAGGGTTCAGTTACACGAGAGTTAAGTTCCACGGGGTTTGAAAAACACAGGGGTTCAGTTGAACGAGGATTCTATTGCACGGGGGTTGAGTTGCATGAGGGTTCAGGTAAAAGGAGTTGAGTTGAACAACTCCTTTCAAAAATTATTCTTGCTGTTTCAAGAGGGTTCAGTTAGACTAAAGTTAAGTTCCACGGGGGTTGAACAAAACGGGGCTTCAGTTGAACGAGGATCCAGTTGCAATGGAACCTTGAATAGTTACGTGTGGGGAAAGAATTTCAAGTAACAAATTTAAAAATGCCTCCTAAGCAGATTAATGAAGTGGGGATATGGCATTCCGATGAAATGATATAAAAAATTGGCCAAACAAGGGTTGCAACTATTCTAACGAAAATTTAAAGTAAGGAAGAAAAAAGTTATACCTTGAGCACCTATCCAGAAGGAGAGTGAAAGAAAAATGGAATGTTAAGATAAAAGAATACTCAGATAAAAAAAAAAGAAGGACACAAACTTGTGAAAGGAAGCTCAGATGGCACATTCCCTAAGATAATACCATAATTTAAACGTACAGGAAATTTCTAGCGAAAAAGAAATAACGGCAAGTAAATATACACTGAAATCCAGCACTGCACATCCAGAATTTATATCTAACCCCACCATGCAAAATATAAAATTGGGCCTGCAACGTCCCTAATAAATAATAAAAACGATTGAAGTTTCGTTTAAATATCCCTATTCAGACAATTGGTATACTTGGCATAAAAAAAAAAGTATTCTCTGATATATTTAAACAGCAATTTATTTCAAAATAAATTTCCGGATTTTCTGGTATTGTCCGTATTTTTATTCTGCAACTGAAGAACTAGAAAAAAAAACAATGACACGGAAACTGTTGGGGCCAAATAAAATAAAGATTGTTTCAATTCACAGACAAATTTTGCATTAAGAAAACTCCCATTAGAAAAAAAATTTACCTATCTCAATATTTTTCACTTGTAAGCACTCAGATTCAGGAAAAAATACACTTAAAAATTGCGATGAAAACTAGAAGAAAAAGAATGGTGTCTTGCTTCAGGTTCCGTCGTCTTTTTCTTATAAAAAAAAATGTGTAATGGAATCCAGAGTCATGAATTGGGAGCGTTGAACAAGATTTAGAAAGATGCAGAAATTGACCCCAGCGATTATTGTTTGCATCATCATTTTCTCCCTTTTTTTTAACAATAGTATAAGTATTACTCTAACGCACGTGAAAAAAAAAATATCAAGATTATTTAGTAACAGCGAATACTTATAAATACATGCCTTAACACAAATGAATATCAGAAGAATTTTTATTTCACTAATTTAAGTGTAAGTGGGTTTTTATTGTCCCTTTTCTCTCAATTGGCTTTAATGTACTTGAATTAACAAGCTGCGTCTCTTTAGCTGGACTAAGATTACTTAATGATATTGTGACCAGTTTTATTTGTATTTAGGCAATTTATGATACTTTTAATGATATTTAATTCGGGGTCATATTTATACAAAGTTTTGAGAGCACGAGAGCGTATATTTAGGCACTTTCACTTTGAAAGGATTAATAATTATAAAATCAAGACGTAGCCTACTGTTTGGATTTTATGATCCTTTCCTATCAGAAAAATTTGGTTCTTTGTTTTAAACAGTCTTTTTCAAATAGGTGGGATAAGAAAAACCATAAAATTGATCTTGTTTTATTCATTTTCCCCGGTATATTTAAGTGAACTGAAAAACATATGGCCTATGATTTTCAAGTTTTTGTCCCTTGATTTAACGTCGTTATAGAAGCATTTACGAAGAAAACTAAAAAGTTAAGGACAGAAGGATTTAAGTATTGCATGTGTAACCAATTTATTGAATCACGGAACAGTTGTTACATAATTTTAAGCTGTTAAGCTGGTATTGTCTTCCTTAGGCTTTGAATAACATCTCATTCACCTTAATATTTTTAATCATACTTTCAATGGTCACTTTTGTTTTTTATAAGAAAATTACTTTGAACATATTGATAGTTTAAAATATAGCATAATTGATAGATTCAATTTTACTGTAGGCCTATATGAGGTCCTTACGTGTTATAGCGACCACACTTTGTTCTTGATCTGTAATGGAACCGGTTTTCTGTGTCCACTCGAAGATATTCAGCTTAGCCAAGGGCGAGATACATGGTAATTATGCAGGTATATTTTAGTTAAATATTTAATATATAGAGGTGGATAGGTTAGATTGGGTATTTAATATAATGCGGTCTAGGTGGCCCGCATTCCATAATTCTCTATTGTATTTTCCATAATTTTGTTACTAAGGTATTATATTTTCATCCTTTTTTGGTATATTTCATTAGGATTAACTTAACTTTACTTCTTTGGTGTGGTCACTATAAGACGTAAGTCCCAAATATGATTATATTAAACATGAATATAGGGGAGTTCTTGCGATATTGAGTCAACATGTTTCTATTTGTCAAATTTTTTTTATTCACCTTATTAGTTTCCGAAGCAATGTCACTAAGCAATATCCAGGTCCTTGGGATTTCATAATATAATATCCCGGTTTAATTAGAAACGAGAATTAAATTGTTACTGAAATAATAATCTACATATGTACAATATAAAGTAACTGTATAGGATTCAATTCTAAATACTTTCCAGAATTACCCCCAGACATTCCTTCACGAGCCAAAAAGAGTGTGTGAACACTCTACCCTAAAGTAATAAATTTTATTCAACTGAAAGTAAGAAGCAACCTTAAAACTTAAAACGAACAGAAATTATTGCATAGATGAGGGGAGCTGCCTCCTCCTTGACTCCCCGCTCTTTACGCTAAAGTTTCTTTATGACTTTAAAAACCTTCTTATTGTAAGTAGTGATAGGTCAATCTGAGAGAGCGGACAGTCCCCCCCCCCGCCATACAACAAGACAGGTACTGTGTTAATCTAAGATATCAGACAGATAGAAATCACCATGCTTTATGTTGTAATCAGAATCAGCGTACCATGAAAATTCGTGCTACAAAGCTTTTGGTGTTAAATATCATGTTTCTGTTAAAAGTCATGGCTGTTTTCATGGTATGGTGATTCTTTTCCTGGTATGAAGTTATAGGCATGGTTTTTTTTATGTTTGACCTTGAACACGGGAATAAAAACTCTGACGATGAGTTATTTGAACTGTTATGGATATTTTAATATTAAACGTGATTCTTCAATATGGTATGATTATAGGCGTTGACAGAAACGAAAATGGTAAACCATCTGAGGGAATGCTAACTCCTATTCAGAGATACATTTTTTTTTTATTTGGGCGATTCTGAACTGTGTTCGGAGAAATACACAACTACCATTTGAACAGTGTTGTAAGGTCCCCTACCCCAACCCCAAGGACCCCCTCCCCCAACTTTATGCCCCTCCCCCTCAACTCCTGCCCCCGTCCACTCACCCCCTCCCCAACCCCCTGATAACCCCCGCCCCTCCCCAAACCCCTGCTAACCCCCCCCTTTCTCTAACCCCCTCCCTCCGACCCCCAACCCCCTCCCCACTTTTTTTTTCTTTTAACATGATGTATTTCTTCAATTTCTTTTAAAAATTGTTATCTGTGTAAAAATAATGTTAAAATAGACAGTGAAATCACAGGCAAAATGAAAAGGGCATTTGCAGACAGTATCGTCAATGAATATAAAGATGAATTGATGGAAAGTTCTTTTGCTCAAGGAGTTGATGGGGGAAACATTCCAGTGAAACCTTTTGCTTTAACTGGAGGCTATGATATTTGTGAGCGATGCATGGGGTCAAGAAGCTATAGTCAAAACTAGATTAATATTCATCTGCAATCACCACGATATACCTCTCAACCATTACTGTCACAAGAAGAACATACCGCTCTTGAATACGAGGATGTTAGACCAAAAACGTTTTTATTCATAGATATTAATAAAGTGTAATATACTATGTGTCATTATTGGAATAAAAAAAAGTTCCTTTACAACAAGTTGTTGTTTCGTTTATTTGTTAGGGGCACATTTTTTAGACACTGGAACGCATTTTTCTTAACGTCATTACATTGATATCTTTGAAATAAGAAATAAAATGGAATGTTTATGCTGATCATTATTTTTTTTTTTCATCAATTAGAACAGAATATTTTTTGTGCGCTAGTTTGCTAGCAGTTTCATGAGGAGAAAAATCAGTTTGAATGTTTCACGAAGAGAAAAACCAAAATGAACTTTGGAACATCTAAAGAATGAAACAGAGACAAGGTAAACCACGACAAAACACTATTGAAATATTCCAACTCTTGCATTTCAACGCAAAAATCCAAAATGAACTTTGAAACATCTTCAGAATGTAACAGTGACATTGTAAACCATGACAAAACAATACTGAAATATTTCAACTCTTACATTTGAAAGAAAAAAAGTCCAAAATGAACTTTAAAACATCCTCAGAATTCAACAGTTACAAGGTAAACGCCAACAAAACACTGCTGAAATTTTTCACTTAGATAACTGAAATGAAAAAAAAAATTCAAAATGGAATCCGTAACATCAATAAAAAATAGCTGAGAGGATCTTATCAATAACAAACCGCGACTGAAATAATCCAACTCTTACAATTCAACGAAAAAAAAAACAACCAAAATGAGCTTTGAAACATCAAGAAAGTTTAACAGTGACAAAGTAAACCATGACAGAACACTACTGAAATATTCCAACTCTTCCATTTCAACGAAAAAAATCCAAAATGAATTTGAAACATCTTCAGAATGTAACAGTGGTATAAACCATGACAAGACACTACTGAAATATTCCAACTCTTACACTTCAACGAAAAAAAAAATCAAAAATGAACTTTGAAACATCAAGAGAATGTAAAAGTGACAAGGTAAAGCACGAAGAAACACTACTGAAATATTCCAACTCTTACATTTCAACGAAAAAAAAAAATATAAAATTAAATTTGAAACATCTTCAGAATGACACACACAAACAAAAAAAAACAAATAAACACACAAACAAACACACACAAACACACACACAAACACACAAACACACACACAAACACACACACACACAAACACACACAAACAGACACACACAGACAAAAACACACGCACACAAACACACACACAAACGCACACACACACAAACACACACAAAAACAAACACACACAAAAAGAAAAAAAAACAACAACACACACACACAAACACACACACAAAAACACACACACACAAACACACACACTAACACAATCACAAAAAAAACAACAAACAAACAAAAACACACAAAAACACACAAAAAAACGCAAACAAAAACAGACACACAAACACTCATAAACAAACAAACACGAAGACAAACACAAACACACACACACAAACACACACACACACACAAACACACAAACACAAACACACACACAAACACACACACACACACACACACAAACACACAAACACAAACACACACACACACACACACACACAAAAAAACCCAAACACACATAAATAAACAAAAAAACACTAACACACACAAACACAGAAAAACTCAAACACACACAAACAAAAACACACACACACACACACACAAACACCACGACAAAACACTACTGAAATATTCCAACTCTTATATTTCAATGAAAAAAAATTCCAAATGAACTTTGAAACATCAAGAGAGTTTAACAGTGACAAGTTAAACAATGACAAATCACTAAGGAAATATTCCAATTCTTGCATTTAAATTAAAAACATCCAAAATGAACTTCAAATCATCTTAATAATGTAACGGTGACTAGGTAAACCACGACAAAAGAATATTTAAACTCTTACAGTATTCCAACTATTGCAGTTCAGTGAAAAAAAATCCAAAATTAACTTTGAAACATCTTCAGAATGTAATAGCGAAACGGTAAACCACGACAAAGCACTACTGAAAGAATTCAGCTCTTACATTTCAACGAATAAAGGTCCAAAATGAACTTTGAAACATCTTCAGAATGTAACAGTGACAATGTAAACCACGACAAAACACTACTGAAATATTCCAACTCTTACATTTCAACGAAAAGAAAATCCAAAATGAACTTTGAAACATCAAGAGAATGTAACAGTGACAAGGTAAACCACAATAAAACACTACTGAAATAATCCACCTCTTACACTTCAAGGAGAAAAAATCGAAAATAAACTTTGAAACATCAAGAGAATGTAACAGTGACAAGGTAAACCATGACAAAACACTACTGAAATATTCCAACTCTTACATTTCAACAAAAAATAAATAAAACGAACTTTGAAACTTCTTCAGAATGTCACACAAAAACACAAACACACAAACACACACACACAAACACACACACACACAAAAACACACACAAAAAAACACACCCACACAAACAAACACACACAAACACACACACACACAAAATCACACAAACAAACCCAAACACACACACAAACAAACAAACACACACACAAACAAACACAAAAACAAAAACACAAACACAAACACACACACACACACAAAAACACACAAACAAAAACAAACAAACAAACACACACTCAAACACACACACACACAAACACACACACAAACAAACAAACAAACACACACACAAACAAAAACACACACAAACACACAAACAACACACACACACAAACACACACACACACACAAACACACACACACACAAACACGCACACACAAACACACACACACACACAAACACACACACACAAACTTACACACACACAAACATTCAAGAGTTGGGATATTTAAATAGTGTTTTGTCGTGGTTTACCTTGTCTCTGTTTCATTCTTAAGAAGTTTCAAAGTTCATTTTGGATTTTTTGTTCATTGAAATATAAGAGTTGGAATATTTCAGTAGTGTTTCGTCGTGGTGTGTGTTTGTTTTTGGTTTTTTGTGTTTTTTATTTTGTTTGTGATTGTTTTTGTGTGTTTGTTTTTTTTTTTGTGTTTTTTTGTTTTTTTGTTTGTTTTTGTTTGTGTGTGTGTGTGTATGTGTGTGTGTGTGTGTTTGTTTTTTTGTGTGTGTGTTTGTGTGTGTGTGAATGTGTGTTTGTGTGTGTGTGTTTGTGTGTGTTTGTGTTTGTGTGTTTGTGTGTGTTTTTGTGTTTGTGTGTGTTTGTGTGTGAGTTTTTGCGTTTGTGTTTTTTTTTTTTTGTTTGTGTGTGTGTGTGTGTGTGTGTTTTTGTGTGTGTGTGTTTTTTTTTGTTTTTGTGTTTGTGTGTGTGTGTGTATGTGTGTGTGTGTTTTTGTGTTTTTTTGTTTTTTTTTTATTGTGTGTGTGTGTGTGTTTTTGTGTGTGTGTGTTTTTGTGTGTGTGTGTTTTTTTGTGTGTGTGTTTTTGTGTGTGTGTTTGTGTGTGTGTGTTTTTGTGTGTGACATTCTGAAGATGTTTAAAAGTTCATTTTAGATTTTTTTTCGTTGAAATGTAAGAGTTGGAATATTTCAGTAGTGTTTTGTCGTGGTTTACCTTGTCACTGTTACATTCTCTTGATGTTTCAAAGATCATTTTTGATTTTACATTCTCTTGATGTTTCAAAGTTCATTTTGGATTTTTTTTTTCGTTGAAATGTAAGAGTTGGAATACTTCAGTAGTGTTTTCTCGTGGTTTACCATGTCACTGTTACATTCTGAAGATGTTTAAAAGTTCATTTTAGATTTATTTCATTGAAATGTAAGAGTTAGTATATTTCAGTAGTGTTTTGTCATGGTTTACCGTTTCACTGTTACATTCTGAAGATGTTTCAAAATTCATTTTGGATTTTTTTCGTTCAAATGCAAGAGTTGGAGTATTTCATTAGTGTTTTGTCGTGGTTTACCTAGTCTCTGTTTCATTATTAAGATGTTTCAAAGTTCATTTTGGATGTTTTTCGTTGAAATGTAAGAGTTGGAATATTTCAGTAGTGTTCTGTCATGGTTTACCTTTTCACTGTTAAACTCTCTTGATGTTTCAAAGTTCATTTTGGATTTTTTTTAATTGAAATATAAGAGTTGGAATCTTTCAGTAGTGTTTTTTCGTGGTTTACCTTGTCACTGTTACATTATCTTGATGTTTCAAAGTTCAATTTGGATTTTTTTTTCTTCGTTGAAATGTAAGATTTGGAATATTTCAGGGGTGTTCTGACATGGTTTACCTTGTCACTGTTAAACTCTCTTGATGTTTCAAAGTTCATTTTGGATTTATTTTTCATTGAAATTTAAGAGTTGGAATCTTTCAGTAGTGTTAGTTCATTTTGGATTTTTTTCGTTGAAATGCAAGAGTTGGAATATTTCAATAGTGTTTTGTCGTGGTTTACCTTGTCTCTGTTTCATTCTTAAGATGTTTCAAAGTTCATTTTGGTTTTTTCTCTTCGTGAAACATTTAAACTGATTTTTCTCCTCATGAAACTACTAGCAAACTAGCGCACAAAAAATATTCTGTTCTACTTGATAAAAAAAATAACAATAACCAGCGTGCACATTCCATTTTATTTCTTATTTCAAAGATATCAATGTAATGACGTTAAGAAAAATGCGTTCCATTGTCTAAAATGTGTGCCCCTAACAAATAAACGAAACAACAACTTGTTGTAAAGGAACTTTTTTTTATTCCAATAATGACACATAGTATATTACACCTTATTAATATCTATGAATAAAAACGTTTTTGGTCTAACATCCTCGTATTCAAGAGCGGTATGTTCTTCTTATGACAGTAATGGTTGGGAGGTATATCATGCTGATTGCAGGTGAATATTAATCTAGTTTTGACTATAGCTTTCTGACCCCATGTATCGCTCACAAATCTCATAGCCTCCAGTTAAAGCAGAAGGTTTCACTGGAATGTTTCCCCATCAACTCCTTGAACAAAAGAACTTTCCATCAATTCATCTTTATGTTCATTGATGATACTGTCTGCAAATGCCCTTTTTATTTTGCCTGTGATTTCACTGTCTATCTTAACATTATTTTTACACAGATAACAATTTAAAAAAAATTGAAAATTTATATCATGTAAAAAAAGTGGGAGGTGGGGGTGGGGTTGGGGTTGGGGGTCGGAGGGAGGGGTTAGAGGGGGTGGTGGTGGTTAGCAGGGGGTAGAGGAGGGACGGGGGGATGGTTGGCAGGGGGTTGGGGAGGGGGGGGGGTAGGTGCAGGAGTTGGGGGGGAGGGGCAAAAAGTTGGGGAAAGGGGGTCCTTGGGGTTAGGGTAGGGGACCTTACAACACTGTTCAAATGGTAGTTGTGTATCATACCGAACACAGCTGAGAATCGCCCAAATAAAAAAAAAATATGTATCTCTGAATAGGAGTTAGCAATCCCTCAGATGGTTTACCATTTTCGTTTCTGTCAACACCTATAATCATACCATAATGAAGAATCATGTTTAACATAAAAACATCCATAACAGTTCGAATAACTCATCGTCAGAGTTTTTATACCCGTGTTCAAGGTCAAACATATAAAAAAAACACGCCTAACGCATTGCCATAGAATTTTGTAATTCATACCAGAAAAAGAATCACCATACCATGAAAACAGCCCTGACTTTTAACAGAAAACGTGATAGTTAACACCAAAAGCTTTGTAGCACGAATTTTCATGGTACGCTGATTCTGATTACAACATAAAAACCAAGCAAAGACATGACTTTTTAAGGCATGGTGATTTCTATCTGTCTGATACCTTAGATTAACACAGTACCTGTCTTGTTGTATGGCGGGGGGGACTGTCCGCTCTCTTAGATTGACCTATCACTACTATTGTAATTTAATCATCCTTGTGTTTCAGCAGTCGTTCTTAAGGCATTGGGACAAAACGTCAAGACTTAGCGTAAAGAGCGAGGACTTTGAGGAAGGGACAGCTCCCCTCACATTCAGAATAATCTCTGTTTGTTTTAAGTTTTGTTTTGCTCCTTACCGTAAGTTGAAATAACTTCTTTTTGAAAAATGTAATTTCTGGGTGTTTTTCAAATCATAAGAAATCCAACGAAGATATGATGTGAGGCAATAATTGTATGTATTAAATTGTATGTGTGATTGTACATTGACAGGTAGCATCTCGCTTTTTCATTATTTCTGTTTAAGTAGAATTTCTCCTTTCCAAATGTGAATTTTGTACATTTGGAGTCAGCATAAAAAGCTGATTTGTATAATGTATTAATTTTTATTAAAATTTCAAATTTTAGGGTTTCGGTTACTATTGGCCCGAGGAACAGTTTGACTCAAACCTTAAGCACTCATCATGAGATAATCAGTAGCTTCAAAACTGAAATTAGCTTTTGGCTAAATATTCCAGAATGATATACGCTACACCTTAAATAGCTAAGTACAAGATATTTAAATTTCGAGATTATTACTAGTTTTTTCATTAGTAGATTTCATTTTATAAATGAAATAATATTGACCATGCAGTATTATATTATCAAATTCACCTTGCGTATCACCCTGAAAAAATTATACACTTGGCTAAATAATTTTGCTTTCATCAAATAAATTTATAGAAGCAAAGTAAGCAAACCTCTGTCAGAGAAAGTATGAAGTCTAAGATAAATCATAGCAATATCTTTATTATGTTTTATATTAATTTACAATCTTGAACATACAATGTTATGTATGAATTTATTTTCTTCAAAGTCTTGGGCAGAAGGAAAACTGAATAACATGATCCAATTCATACTAGAAAAAAACCTAGCAAGGTTTTCATGACTTTTTTTACCCCACATTTCTCGTTTTGATCTATGGTGGCAATTGACAGGTTAATAACAATGATTAGCTACAAAATTCCTCTTGGGAGTTACTTACAAGCTCCGAAACAAGAGGGATCGATTTTCTCCGAGGTCGAATGTCCGGCATACTGTCGATATTGCTGTAAAAGGGGTTGTCTCCGCCAATAACTCTGAAAAAGAACACAAACAAATAAGAAATTCAACTAGTACAATAAAGACTCTTCGAATTAGATTGTGCTGGAAAAAAAGTTTCAATAATGAAACTATGAAAACCATCCATAATCAAACAGTTCGTGGTAACGAACTGTAAGTAAGGAGCTACCCGACTCAATAGTAACCAAAACTCTAAAAAACGGAAATTTGATACCAATGGATATATCAAAAGAATTAGTTTTTTATGGTAACATCAAATATATAAATTTAATTAACTTTAGTCTTACCTATTAAAGGTTACGATCCTGAGAAAAATTTCCTCTGTTTAGAAAAAAAGAGGAAAACACCCCCTAAAAGTCAAGTGATCACACTATCACTCTATCAGATTCAGCGTATTAGAGAACACTACTCTATGGGTTTCAAGCTCCTATCTGCAAAATGTGGAATTTTGTATTTTTTGTCAGAAAAAATTTTTTTGTCAGAAAAGCTATAGTGCCCTTTTTAAGTGACCAAACAAATTGAAGGGCAACGAGGCCCCCTCCCCCGCCCCTTTTTACCCAAAATCATCCGATCAAAATTTTTACATAGCCATTTTGTTTTAATAGTCAAATGGCCCAATAACTATGCCTTTGGGTATAACATGATCTCCCCCCCCCCCAAGCCCCCGGGGAATGGCTGTTAAGTTACAAAATTTGTCCAGTGTTTACACATAGTATTTGTTATTGGAATGCATGCATATATTTTCGGGTGGGGGCGGGGGGTTTGTCTGCTGTTTTTTTCCAAGGGGAATTTTCCAGGGGGAGGGAAGTTTCCAGGGAGTAAACTTGTCAGGGGAAATTATACACTGCGGGAATTTGCCAGAATTATTGTACAAAATTCTTTTTATATGTCTTGCTTTCTCTTTTCCGTCTCGATTTTACGCACGGAGTGGTTAAGAGTAATTGTCCAGGGCAAATTTTCAACGGGATTGAATTGTCTAGAGGATATTTCCGTGGGAGGTGTTTTCTCCGTGGAAGTTGGGCGAGAATTTCTGGCCTTATTTAAAAAACGATCAGAAATTAAATAAAAAAAACAAGTTTTTTCAACTGAAAGTTAGAAGCAACATTAAAACTTAAAACGAACAGAAATTACTACGTACACGAAGGGAGTTGCCCCCACCCCTCCTCAACACCTCGCTCTTTACGATAAAATTTAAGTTTTTTCCCAATTCTTTAAGAAGGACTGCTCAAACACAAGAGCCGTTTAATTGGAACAATAAGACGTTTTTTTTAAAAGTACTAAAAAACTTTAGCGTAAAGGAGGGGGGCAACCCCCTTCATATACGTATTTCTGTTCGTTTGAAGTTTTAATGTTGCTCCCACACCCAAACTCTTGTTTGTAGAGATTTTTGTTTGTAGAGATTCGTTTTAAGCTTGATTTGCACATTCAATTCAAGCATTACTCGCTTTAAGATTTATTTATTCATCTATATTATTACTTGTTGTATGTTTTTTTGGCTATATCTGTTTATTTAATTTCTGTTCGTTTTGGGTTTCATTTATTCTTTAATAGTAATTTTCGGTCGTTTTGAGTTTGAATTTTGTTTGTATCTGCTGATCTTAAGTTTAAAATGTCTTTTCTTTGAAAAACTTCTTTTTCGGAAAGTTTTTTTTAATATTTTTTTTTCGATTTTGATTGCAAAAGGTTTTTGGAAATTCCTTATTTCAGAATCAAACTTTTTTTTCAATCAAATGTTCATCGAAGTATCAAAACTAGTATCAAAGAAACAATATCAAAGTAAAAAAAAAAACAAAGTAAAGAAAGTATCAAAGTCAACAAGGTATTGAAGTAACAATAAGTAACTTGCATAATTTACAGCCCTTGCACTCAAGGCTGTACCCAGAGGGGGGGGATTGTCCCCCCCCCCCGTCATATTGGTTTGTCTGGTAAACATGTAACAAAAATGGATATAAACAAACTTTGTATGCGTTTTTTGACGTTTTTTTTGTAAAACCACGCCCGAAAAACAATCTTTGAGTAAAACTTCCTCCGAGAAAAAATCCTTGGTACGGCCTTGCTTGCACTGTAAATCAAAGTTGCCACGTAAATCACTAAAACCAAGCATTGAAGTAAACAAAGTTTCAAAGTAACAATAAGCAAGTTCCGTAACTCAGAGCCATTTCCCCGGGGTTGGGATGGGGGGTTCAACCCCGGAAGCATAGTTATTTGGCCTTTGTATTTTTTGAAAAAATTGGCAATCTAAAAATTCTGACCGGATGCCCTTTGAAAAAGTGGGGCGTAGGCTAGTTGCCCATTGATCACTTTTCAAACAGTTCGTGGTAACAGACTGTAAGTAAGGAGCGACCGGGCTCAATAGTAACCGAAACTCTATAAAAAGGAATTTTGATACCAATAGATACATAAGAAAAATCACATTTTAATGCTTATTTCAAACATATAAGGTTCATCAAGTTTGGTCCTACCCATCAAAATTTACGTGCCTGAGAAAATTTGCCTGATTTTCGAAAAAAGGGGGACACAGCCCCTATAAGCTATAGAATCTTAATAAAAATCACAAAATCAGATTCAGCGTATCAGAGAACCCTACTGTTGAAGTTTCAAGCTCCTATCTGAAAAAAATGTGGAATTGTGTATTTTTTGCCAGAAGAAAGATCACGAATGCGTGTTTATTTGCTTTTTTTTTGTGTTCCCAGGGATGATCGTATCGACCCAACGGTCCTAGAATATCGCGGGAGGGCTCATTAAAACGGAAATTAAAAGTTCTAGTGCCCTTTTTAAGGGACCAATAAATGGAGGGCAACTAGGCCCCTCCGTCGCTCATTACTTTTCCCAACGTCACCCGATCAAAATTTTGAGATAGCCATTTTGTTCAACATGGTCGAAAATATAGTAAATATGTCTCTTAGGGTAATGTAATCCCCCTAAGTCCCCAGGGGGAGGGCTGAAAGTTATGAACTTTACCCAATTTTTACATTTAGTATTGGTTATTGGGAACTATACAGACGTTTTCAGGGGGATTTCTTCTGCTAGTGGGTGGGGGGGTGGGTGGGTCGGGGGTCATGTGGGAGGATGATCTTTCCATGAGGAAGCTTTCATGGGATAAGGGACTTTGCTATGAAGGGGGCATCGGATTTCCCAGCACTATTTAAAAACGACCAGAAATTAAATAAAAAAAAAGTTTTTCAACTGAAAGTAAGGAGCAGCATCAAAACTTAAAACGAACAGAAATCATTACGTATACGATTGGGTTTGCCCCCTAGTCAATATCTCGCTTTTTAAGCCAAAGATTTTTTAGTACTTTCACAAGAGCTAGTTATTCTAATTAACGGCCTTTGTGGTTAAGGGGTCATTTTTAAAGAATTGGAACGAAATTCAAACTTTAGCGTAAAGAGCGAGGTATTGACTAGGGGGCTGACCCCCTAATATACGTAATAAAAATATATGAGTATATGAGTTCGTTACGTATGTTAATTCGTAAGTTACGTATATTTATTACTAATAAAAACGTTCGTAAATAAAATCAAACAACTTTCGAGAAAGCCATTTAACCAAATAAAAGTAAAATTAGTATGCAAAAAAAAAATTTAGCGTGAAGAGCGAGGCGTTTAGGAGGGGAAAGTTCCTTTCATATACGGAATAATTTCTGTTCGTTTTAAGTTTTAATGTCGCTCCTTACTTTCAGTTAAAAAAACTTGTTTTTTTTTGTTTGATGACTCTTAAAAAAGAACTAGAAATTTCAATGTCCGATCAAATGAGCCCCCTCCAAAATTAATACAACCACCCCTTTCACAAAAACCTAATATTCCAATAATAGGCAACTTACATAAGTTACAATCCTTGCCCCGGGGGCTATGGAGGATTTCTTAGCCCCTAGGTTACAGTAATTTGAATTTTGGACTATTTTGAACGAAATGGCTATTTAAAATTTTTTATAACATAAATTTAGAAAAAAAGTCAAGGGGGCGGGTTTTATTCTAAGGGGTGGGTGGGTTCGGCTGTGCACAACCTTCCCGTGGGGGTCCTGTTTCACTAATCTTAGTGCACTAGTAAAAAAACAATAAAACATCGAAACCTTATTGCCTTTATGAGCTTTAGTTTTCTATTGTCTAAAACTTAGTAACAGAAAAATATTAATTTAAAAATCTAAAATAACTTTACACAAGAGATAACAATTCACATGCAGCTTATAGAGCTATTCTTCCATTTGCGCTGCAAATGGGAGGATATTAGGGGGTCGGGCTTAATGCTAGAGGGTGGACGGGGCTAGCTTTGCACAACCTTCTCGTGGTGGCCCTGTTTTCACTAATCTTAGTGCACAACTAAAAAACAACAAAACATCAAAACCTTATGGCCTTTATGACCTTTAGTTTTCTATTTTCTAAAACATAATAACAGAAAAAAATAATAAAAAAATGACTTTACATAAGAGTTAACCACTCACAAGCAGTAGGGGTCAGATTTAGTGCTAGGGGGTGCTTCATTTGAGTCCCCTCCAAAGTTTATACGACCACCTCTTCCATAAAAAACTTATGTACCCCCTCAGCATAAGTTACAGCCCTTCTCCCGTGTTCTTGGGGGAGGCGATAATGTTGACCCCGAAGTTTTTGTTATCTGATGGTTGGAATATTAAGAACAAACAAGCAATCTCAAAATTTTGATCGGATCCATTTGGGAAAAACAGGTGTGTCTGTGTGTGTGAGGGGGGGGGGGGGTAGATGCCCCTCCGATACCTTTTGACTCATATAAGGGTAACTAGAACTTTCGATTTCAAATCAAATGAGCCACTTCTGAAGTTTATACGACCTCTTCTTACATATGAACCTTATATGCCCCGGGGCATAGCTTAAAACACTTGCCCTGAGCACTGGGGGTTTGTGTCAACCTCGGGAATTTTATTATCTGATGTTTGAGCTATTTTTAACAAAATGGTTCTCTCAAAATTTTAATCGGATGGGTTTGGGGAAATAGCGCGTGGGGGGGGGGGGGCTATTTGCTCTTCGTTCTCTTTTGACTCCATAGAAGTGAGCTACAACTTTCAAATTTCAATAAAATGTGCCCTCTCTGAAGTTTATACGAGTATCCCTTCTATAAGAACAATATATTCCCCCAGGGCATAACTTACAATGCCTGTCCCGGGTCCTGGGGGGTTGTGCCGACCCCGGAGTTTTGATATTTGATGTTTGAACTTTTTTTTAAATTGATCATCTCAAAAGTTTGATTGGCTGGGTTTGGGGAAAAAGGTGCGGGGGGAGGGGATAGTTGCCTCCGATCTCTTTTGAGTCTGAAAAGGTGAACTAGAACTTTTAATTTCCAATCAAATGAGCCCTCTCTGAAGTTTATACGCGCATACATTCTATAAGAACCATATTTGCCCCCAGGGGATAACTTACAACGCCTAACCCCAGGCCCAGGGGGGGCGGGGGTTGTGTCGACACCGGAGTTTTCGTTATCTGACCTTTGAACTATTTTTAACAAAATGGTCATTTGAAAAATTCTATCAGATGGGTTTGGGGAAAAAAGGCGTGGAGGGGGAGGGGCTAGTTGCCCTCCGATTACTTGTTACTCTTAAAAAGTCAACTAGAGCTTTCAATTTCCAATGAAATGACCTCTACTTGAAGCTTATACGAACATCCCTTCCATAAAAACCATATATGCCCCCAGAACATAATTTACAACCTCTGCCCCCGGGCCCTGGGGGGTTGTGTCAACACCGAAGTTATTATTATCTGATGTTTCAACTATGTTTTAAAAAATTCCTATCTCAAAATTTATTTGGATGGATTTAGTGAAAAAAGGGCGGGGGGGGGGGGCTAGTTGCTCTTGGATCTCTTTTGACTCTTAAAAACCAAACTAGAACTTTCAATTTCCAACCAAATGAGCCATTTTTGAAGCTTATACGACAATCCCTTCCGTAGGAACCATATATGCCCCCAGGGTATAACTTACAACGACTGCCCCTGGGCTCTGGGGGGTTGTGTCGACACCAGAGTTTTTGTTATCTGACCTTTTCATTATTTAAAAAAAAATAGCTATATAAAAATTTTGGCTGATACATTTGGGATAAAAGGACGTGGAGGGGGGGGGGGGCTAGGTGCCCTCCGATCTCTTTTGACTCCGATCGTGTCGACATAGGAAATTTTGTTATCTGACCCTTGAACTATTTTTAACAAAATAGCTATCTAAAAACATTATCTGATGCATTTGTGGGGAAAAGGGTGTTGGGGGAGGGGGAGGCTAGAAGGCCTCGGATCACTTTTGACTCTTAAAAAGTGAACTACAACTTTCTATTTCCAATCAAATGAGCCCTCTTTGTAGTTTATACGAGCATCCCTTCTATAAGAACTCTATATGCTCCCAGGGCATAACTTACAATGACTGGCGCCGGACCAGTGGCGGATCCAGAGAGGGGCGAGGGGGTGTCCCCTCACAGCGTAGTTTAAAGTAGTGTAATTTACTTGATTAACTAAAGTTTGCGTTAATTAAATATGCTCCAAACGCAAGTTAATCGGATCAACCTATTTTGCCCCCCTCTCTAAATTTTTTTTTCGGATCAACTTGTTTTGCACCCCTGGCACCCCTTGTATTGCAAAAAAAATCCTGGATCCGCCCTTGCCCCGGATCCTGGGGGCTGTCTCGACACCAAGGTTTTTGTTATATGACTTGAACTATTTCTTTTAAAAATGTCTATCTCAAAATTGTTATATGATGCATTTGAGGGAAAAGGGCGGGGGAGAGGGCTAGCTGCCCTCCGATCACTTTTGACTCTTAAAAAGTGAACTAGAACTTTCAATTTCCAACTAAATGAGCCATTTTTGAAGCTTATACAATCATCCCTTCCGTAAGAACCATATATGCCTCCAGGGCATAACCTACAAGGACTGCCCCTGGGCCCTGGGGGATTGTGTCGACACTAGAGTTTTTTCTGACCTTTTAACTATTTTTAATAAAATGGCTATCTCAAAATTTTGATCTGATACATTTGGGGGAAAAGGAAGTAGGGTGGCTAGTTGCCCTCAATCTCTTTTGACTCCGACCGTGCCGACACAGAAAATTTGGTTATCTGACCCTTGACCTATTTTTAACAAAATAGCTATCTCAAAATTTTATCTGATGTATTTGTGGGAAAAAGGGCTTTGGGGGAGGGGGAAGGCTAGCAGGCCTCTGATCACATTTGACTCTTAAAAGTGAACTACAACTTTCAATTCCCAATCAAATGAGCCCTCTTTGAAGTTTATACGAGCATCCCTTCCATAAGAACCTTATATGCCCCCAGGGCATAACTTGCAACGCCTGCCCCCAGGCCCTAGGGGGTTGTGTCGACATCGGAGATTTGTTATCTGATGTTTCAACTATGTTTTAAGGAATGTATATCTCAAAATTTATTTGGATGGGCCTGGGAAAAAATAGCGTAGGGGGGGGGCTAGTTGCCCTTAGATCTCTTTTGATTCATAAAAACCAAACTAGAACTTCCAATTTCCAATCAAATGAGCCCTTTTTCAAGCTTATACGAGCATCCCTTCCGTAAGAACCATATAAGCCCCCAGGGCCTTATAACAACTGCCCCCGGGCCCTTGGGGGGTTGTATCGACACCAGAGTTTTTGTTATCTGACCTTTTAACTATTTTCAAAAAAATAGCTATCTCAAAATTTTTATCTGATGCATTTGGGGCAAAGGGGTATGGGGGTGGGGGCGCTAGTTGCCCTCCGATCTCTTTCGACTCTCAAAAGGTGAACAAGAACTTTCAATTTGCAAACAAATTAGCCCTCACTGAAGTATATATGAGCATCCCTTACATAAGAACCACATATGCCACAGGGCATAACTTACAACGCCTGCCCCCGGTCCCTGGGGCGTTGTGTTGACATAGGAAATTTTGTTATCTGACCCTTGAACTATTTTTAACAAAATTGATATCTCAAATATTTTATCTGATGCATTTTTGGATAAAAGGGCGCTGGGTGGAGAGGCTAGCAGCCCCCCAATCCCCGTGGACTCTTAAAGTGAACATCAGTTATGCCCCCAGGGCATAACTTACACTGCTTGCCTCCTTACCCTGGGGGGTTTCGCCGACACCAGAGTTTTTGTTATCTAACCTTTCATCTATTTTTAACAAAATGGCTATCTGAAAATTTCTATTTCATTCATTTTGGGGATAAAACGGAGTGGAGGGGGGGGAGGACAGTTGCCCTCCGATCTCTTTTGACTCCTTAAAAGTGAATTGGAACTGTGAGTGTACAAACAAATGAGCCCTCTCTGAAGTTTATACGAGCATCCCTTCCATAAGAACCATATATACCCCCAGGGCACAACTTACAACGCCTGCCCCCAGGCCTTGAGGGGCTGTGTCGACACAGGAAATTTTGTTATCTGATCATTGAACTATTTTAAAAAAATGGCTATCCCTAATTTTTATCTGATACATTTGGGGGGAAAAGGGCGGGGTAGGGGGAGGGGTTAGCTGCCCTCTGATTATTTTTTACTCTTAAAAAGTGAATTACAACTTTCAATTTCCGATCAAATGAGCCCTCTAAAAAGTTTATACGAGCATCTCTTCCATAGCAACCATATATGCCCCCAGGGCATAACTCACAACGCCTTCCCTCGAGCCCTATGGGGCTGTGTCGACAACTGAGTTTTTTTTTATCTGAAGTTTGAACTATTTTTAACAAAATGTCTATCTCAAAATTTGTATCTGATGCATTTGTGGAAAAAGGGTGGGGGAGGGCTAGCTGCCCTCGTATCACTTTTGACTTATGGAAACTGAACTAGAACTTTCAATTTCCGATAAAATGAGCCCTGTTTGGAGTTTATACGAGCATCCCTTCCATAAGAACGTTTTATGCCCCCAGGGCTTACAACTTACAACGCCCGCCCCTGGGGGGGGGGGGAGGGAGTGTGTGCTGACATCGGAATTTTGTTGTCTGACCTTTGCATTATTTTTAACAAAATGGCTGTCACAAGATCTATATCTGATGCAATTGAGGAAAAAGGGCGTAAGGGGGTGGGCTAATTGCCCTCCGATCTTTATTGTCTCTAAGAAATGAACCAGAACATTTAATTTTCAATAAAATGAGCCCTCTCTGAATGTATTACGATCATCCCTTCTATAAGAATCATATTTGCCCCCAGGGCATAACTTACAACGTCTGCCCCGGGCCCTGAGGGCTTGTGTCGACCTCGGAGTTTTGTTATATGATCTTTGAACTATTCTTAACAAAATGGCAACGTCAAAATTTGTACTGGATGTATTTGGGAAAAAAGGCGTGGGAGGGGGGAGCTAGTTGCCCTCCGATCACTTTGGACTTTTAGAAAGGGCACTAGAACTCTCGATTTCCAATTGAATGAGCCCCCTTTGAAGTTTATACGACGACCCCTTGCATATGAAGTCCTCTAGGAAAAATAATAATAAACATTGGAGCCGTATGGCCGTTACTATAGGCAAGGCTATGGCGTTGCCTCTGATAGTTGCACTGAACCAATAGCTGTAGAAACTAGAAAGAACGCTCACCAAAAAGTTTTATTCCAAAACTCTAGTACAATTCTTAAGAAGCATAAAATATTGTCCCTTAGTAAACTGCCTTCTTGGCAATTTTATAATGCAGAACACGATTTCAGATTAAAAATGCCATATGAAATCACTGATTGTCTTATGAACAATTACCAATTTCCATAGACACATACCCATACGACCGTGTGTTTCTTTCTTTAGCACATTGTCTTGCACTCCATAACTCACTTGTTAAAAACAAATGAAAGCTTAACAGAATGCAACAAATTTAGTGTTTTAATAATGGCTAGAGTATAAAGAAAACTCTTAAAAAATATACTTAAATGAACGCATTCAGTCTGGAACCAGTTCGATAAAGAGTTTATACATTTGAAAATGTTCATTATTTTACATAAAAGTGTGTTAACATCAAGAGTAATAGTTAAGAGCTAGGTAGTACATCTAATATTTACGATGATTTTGATTAGTTATAATTTCAAAAGTAGTTTCTTTTATACATTTATTATCATAGGCAGCGCATTAGCGCTGCCTAGGTAAAGAACGATGTCGGCACAATGTAATATTTTTTTTTCTTTTAGACAAGGGCACTTCGTATCGAAGGAGTTGTCATAAAAACTTTGAAAAGGGCTCATTCGATTGGAAATTGGAGTGGCGTGTGTCCTTTTTAATAGTCGAGTGATTGGAAGGCAACTAACACCCCTTCCACACCCACAATTTCCCCAAACAAATCCATTCCAAATTTTGAGATAACCCTTTTGTTCAGCGTAGTTGATTTCCAGATAGAAATTATGTTTTTGAGGAGGACGCTCCCTCACAGCTCTGAGGGCAAGGGTTGTAAGTTATGCCTTGGGGACATATAAGGTTTTTATAGAAAGCGTGGTCGTAGAAATTTCAAAAAGGGCTCATTCAATTGGAAATTCAAAGGGCTAGTGCCCTTTTAAATAGTCGAAATTGATTTGAGGCAACTAACCCCCCTCTCACGCCCACTTTTTCCCCTAGCACATCCAATCAAAATTTTGAGATAGCCATTTTGTTCAACGTAGTTGAAATTTCTGGAAATAAGGTTTTTGAGGGTGACAACCCCCCCCCCTACAGCCCTCAGAGCAAGGGTTGTAAATTATGCCCTGTGGACATATAAGGTTTTTATAGAAAGTGTTGTCATAGAAACTTCAGAAAGGGCTCATTTGATTGGAGACTGAAATGATTAGTGCCCTTTTTAATAGTCGGAAGTGACTGGAAGGCAACTAACATCCCTTCCACGACCACCATTTATCCAAACACATCCAATTAAAATTTCGAGGTAGCCATTCTGTTAAAAGTAGTTGAACGGTTTGGAAATTATATCTAAGAGGATGACACTCCCCACACAACCCTCAGTGTAAGGGTTGTAAGTTATGCCCTGGGGGCATATATGGTTTGAAAGCTTTGTCGTAGATACTTGAAAAAGGGCTCACTCAATTGGAAATTCAAAGGGCTAGGGCCCTTTTTAATAGTCGAAAATGATTTGACGGCAACTAAACCTCCTCTCACGCCCACCTTCCCAAAACACATCCAATCAAAATTTTTAGATAGCCATTTTGTACAACGTAGTTCAAAGTTTAAAAAATTAGGTCTTTGAGGATGATAACCCCCTCACAGCCCTTGGGGCAAGGGTTGTAAGTTATGTCCTGGGGGCATATAAGACTTTTATAGATAGTGATGATGTAGAAAGTTCAAAAAGGGCTCATTCGATTGGCAACTAGAAGGGCTTGTGCCCTTTTTAATAGTCAAAAGTGATTGGAGGATTAACACCCCTCTCACACCCACCATTTCTTCAAACACATCCAATCAAAATTTTGAGATAGCCTTTTGTTCGACGTAGTTAAAAATTCTGGAAATTATGTTTTTGAGGATGACACTCTCCCCACAGCCCTTATGACAAGGGTTGTAAGTTATGTCCTGGGGGCATATAAAGTTTTTTTTTTATAGAAAGCGTTGTCGTAGAAACTACAAAAAGAAATCATTCGATTGGAAATTGAAACGGCTTGTGCCCTTTTTGATGGTCGAAAGTGATTGGCACATAACCCCCCTCTCACGCCCACCATTTCCCAAACACATTCAATCAAAATTATGAGATAGCCATTTTTTTCAACGTAGTTGAAAGGTCGGGAAATTATGTCTTTGAGGATGACAACCCCCTCACAGCCCTCAGGTCAAGGGTTGTAAGTTATGCCCTGAGGCATATAAGGGTTTTATAGAAAGCGTTGTTGTAGAAACTTCAAAAAGGGCGCATTCGATCGGAAATTGAAAGGGCTAGTGCCCTTTTTAATAGTCAGAAGTGATTGGAGTACAACTAACCCCCCTCTCACACCCAACATTTCCCTAAACAAATCCAATCAAAATTTTGAGATAGTAATTTTCTGCAACGTAGTTTAAAGTTCTGGAAATTAGGTCTTTGAGGATGACACTACTCCCCCAGCCCTCAGGGCAAGGATTGTAAATTATGCCCTGGGGCATATAAGGTTTTTATTGAAAACGTTGTCGTAGAAAGTTCAAAAGGGCTCATTCGATTGGAAATTGGAATGGCTATTGCCTTTTTTAATAGTTGAAAGTGTTTGGAGAGCAACTAACACCCCTCTCACACCCACCATTTCCCCAAACACATCCAATCAAATTTTGAGATAGGCATTTTGTTTAACGTAGTTGAAAGTTCTGGAAATTACATCTTTGAGGTTTACAACCCCCTCACAGCCCTCAGGGTAAGGGTTGTAATTTATGCCCTGGGGCATATAAGATGTTTATAGAAAGCGCTGTCGTAGAAACTCAAAAAAGGCTCATTGCCCTTTTTAACAGACGAAAGTGATTGGAAAGCTTGACATTTTTATAATAAAGATCGACGTGGGTACAATGTCTTACTATTATTATTTTTTTTTGTTTTTGTTTAGACCAGGGCACTTCGCATCGAAGGAGTTGTCTTAGGAATTTCGAAAAGAACTCATTCGATTGAAAATAGAAAGGGCTAAAGCCCTTTTTATTATTCGAAAGTGATGGGAGGGCAACTAGTACGCTTTCTACGCCCAACGTTTCATTTACCTAATATGTTTAAAAAATTAATTCTTCCTTAAAATAAAATCAAAATGTACTGCGTTAATGCTAACTCCCAATAAAGCATCTCAGCAGTATCCAAAGAACGACAGAGGGTATTATGTTCAAACTTTCGGGGCTACTTCTGCTCTTGAAATTAGACCAAATCAAAATAGTGTAAGTGTATCCAGGCTATCAAAGAAAATAAACATATTTTTTTTTTTTTTTAGAATGGTACCAAGTTTTCTATTCAGGTCAACTGGAGGAGACATGAAACTCTTCCTCTTGATTAAAAAACACTAATTAAAAATTAAAGACTACTATTTAAACACTAAATTAAACACTACTATTTGTGTCCAGATTTTTAAAAGGGTGTATCTTGTTGAAAATTGTTGAAAATTTGTCTTCATTATTGGGGCTAGGTGTGGAAGTGGGGCTAGTTGCAAAAATGGTAAAGGATAGACTAATAGAGCAGGAAATTCAAAGGTGGCAGAATCAGAAATCATCCTCGGCGTCCCTGTGGCTGTATGGGCTGGCAAAGGAGGTTTGGGGGGAGGAAGTTTACTTTAAAGCGGGGATGAGTAGTGAGGATTTAAGATGGGTAATTTCGGTTCGTGGTAATTTTTTGGGTATTGAAGAAAGGAGGAAATATATTGGGAATTATAGGATTAAAAATGGTCCTTACCGGTGTCCTATGTGTGGTGAGGAGGAAGATCTTATCCATTTTATGGGTACATGCCAAGAGTTAAGAAATTTGAGGAGGGAAGTGTTTTCAACAGATTTTGGAGGGGTGGATTGGTTTGAAAAAATTTTAAAAAGTAGAAATTTTGATGATTTTAGAAGGTTGGGTAAATTTGTAAGAGTGGGTATGGCACATAGAGAAACTTTTTTGATGAATTGTGAGTAATTTAATGTGTGTGTGTTTTTTTTTTGTTATTTTGCCATGGCCCGAAACGGCTTTTGTTGCAATAAATATCTATCTATCTATCTATCTATACAAATAGCAGGCCAAACTATAAAGTCTTAAAAAAACGATAAGATTTAAAGAATTATTTTATTTTTCCCTGAAAATACTATATCAATATAAAATGAACAGAAATTAATTAAAAAAAACTTTTTCCATAAAATAAGTTTTTCAAAGAAAAGTAGAGAACTCCATCAAACGAAAAATGAGCAAAAAAAATCAAATAATCTACCAAGCGTGAAACCACCACAAATCACTATCAATGAATACATGAAACCAAAAACGAACAGAAATTACAATAAATAACCGAGTCAAACTCAAAACGAGCAAAAATTAACATGAGAAGGGCTCCAAACCCCTATGCCTTCCCAAGGTCAGAACATAGTTTGCACCCAGGAAAACTTTTCAGGAACATTTTTTTTTTTTTTTTATTTGTATCAATTTACTATTTGTGCATTGTTACCTGCTTCGTCCAAGGACTTAAGGATACATGTATCAAGTCCATTAGAAAAAAAAATGTTTTGATGATTTTGGGGGCAGTTTTTTTAGGGAGTCCGTGTCCCAAAACTTTCTGTTTGTAAATCAAAACCACTTTCAAAGTAATGGCTATAAGGTGTTAAGCTATTCATAAGATTAAATAAAAAAAACAAGTTTTTTTTAACTGAAAGTAAGGAGCGACATTAAAACTTAAAACGAACAGAAATTATTCCGTATATGAAGGGAGCTGCCCCTCCTCAACGCCTCGCTCTTTACGCTAAAGTTGTTTATTTTTCTAAAAATAGAGTTGTGAGAAAGAGTCAAACTCTAGTGTAAAGAGCGAGGCATTGAGGAGGGGACAGCCCTTTCATATACGGAATAATTTCTGTTCGTTTTAAGTTTTAATTTCGCTCCTTACTTTCAGTTAAAAAAACTTTTTTTTTTTAATTTATTTTCTGAACGTTTGTACATTAATGCAGATTTTGATTTTGGCTCACCGTACATGAATAATTAAAACGAAATTTGTATATTAATTTTAATTTTTTTGGCTAAATGGCTTTCTCGAAAGTTGTTTGATTTTATTTACGAACGTTTTTATTAGAAATAAATATTAGTAACTTACGAATTAACTTACGTAGAGAACTTCTATATTCGTATATTTTTATTAAGTATATTAGGGGGGATCGCCCCCTAGTCAATACCGCGCTCTTTATGCTAAATTTCGAATTGTTTTCCAATTCTTTAAGAATGACCCCTTAATCACAAAGGCCGTTAATTAGAATAAATAGCTCTTACCAAAAAAAGTTCTTTCAGTTGAAAACTTGTTTTTTTAATTTAATTTCTGATCGTTTTTTAAATAATGCTGGAAAATCCGGCACCCCTTCATAGAAATGCCCCTCCCCCCATGAAAACTTACTCCATGTAAAGATCCTCCCACGTAACCCCCTACCCCCCCCCCCCCCAACTACCAGAAAAAATTCCCCCTGAAAACGTTTGTATACTTCCCAATAACCAATACTATATGTAAACATTGGACAAAGTTCATAGCTTGCAGCCCTTCCCCCGGAACTGTGGGGATTAAGTTATCACCAAAGACATAATCGATATATTTTTCGACCATGCTGAACAAAATGGTTATCTCAAAATTTTGATCGGGTGACTTTGGGAAAAATGAGCGTGGGAGGGGGCCAAGTTGCCCTCCAGTATTTTGGTTACTTAAAAAGGGCACTAAAACCTTTAACTTCCGTTTGAATGAGCCCTCTCGCAATATTCTAAGACCACTGTGTCGATACGATCACCCTTGGGGAAAAAAAAACACACAACAAAAAACAAACAAATAGACACGCATCCGTGATCTTTCTTCTGGCAAAAAATACAAAATTACACATTTTTGTAGATAGGAGCTTGAAACCTCTTCAAAAGGGTTATCCGATATGCTGAATCTGATGGTGTCATTTTCATTAGGTTTTATGACTTTGAGGGGGTGTTTTTCTCTTTTTTTCGAAAATAAGGCAAATTTTCTAAGGCGCGTAAATTTTGATAAGTGAGACAAAACTTGATGAAACTTATATATTTGAAATCAGCATAAGAAATGTGATTCTTTTAATGTATCTATTGGTATCAAAATTCCTTTTTTAGAGGTTCGGTTACTATTGAACCGGGTCGCTCGTTACTTGCAGTTCTTTACTACGAACTGTTTGAAAAATCATTCAAAATCTCTTGACCCAAGGACTTATGAATATAAGACTTAAACCGAACAAAACTATTAAAACTATTTTTGAATAATGATTTCCAGAGGCATTACCCCTTCTCCAGCCTTTGCATGAGTGTGCTTCAATCTCTTCAAATCTTACGGAATAAGTATACTTTGGGTATAATGGAAAGATTGTCAGAGGAATATGCCACACGATTTACGCACAAAAGTGCCTGGATTCGCTAGAAATTTTCTAGAGAGTTAACTGCTACCAAGATTATTTTCCATAAGAAATTTTAGACGGTTAACTTTTGCGGTCCAGGAATTTGTAGGCTTCTATGTTTCATTGTTCGAGAATTTTCCGACTCAAAAGCAAGAATCGACACACACTTTTAACCTTAGGCGGAATGGCTTTAATACTTTTTCTAACTATATGTCTGCTAATGAGTCATTTGATTGCGATGTGCCTTTGTGGATAAAAAAAAAAAAAAAAAAAAATCGTTCCCATCTCTACTGCGTAGAATGATTTGTGATAAAATAAATCATAGAAAATGTTCATCTTCGGGGCGAGGGGTCATGTGCTTGTGCTAATTAGTCTATTTTTTCTTCGTATCTGATAATTTGGATCATAGAAAAATTTGTTTTTATGCATTTGGTTACGCAGCGGTCATAAAGGATAATACGGTAGAGTCATGTAATTTTCCAATTGATTTATTTCCGTGACATTCTTACTGATTAAACAATAATTAAATCATTCTTACTATCACATTACTCGGAAACTGCACTTTAGAGAACAATAACACAGGTTGGGTTAGGTTACATCCTTTAAGTAAACATAACAAAGCATTAGCTTTGATTCGTGGTACTATTTAAAAAAAAAAGCATGGATAAGAAAATAAGGAATAAAATTATTTTTAAAGAGAAATATTCTATTTCGAGACCTTCAACTAAGAAACGTGTCAGAATTTTTCTTAGAAAGATTATTCGTGGGACCTACCATTTTCGAAGTTTCAAGGCGTTAATTATTACGGAGTTCAAAGACAATCTACCAGAGGCAACGCTGTAGCGTTGCCTATAGTAAAGGCCATACGGCTCCAATGTTTTATTATTTATTTTTTTCCCCCAGAGGCACTTCATATGGAAGAGGTCGTCGTAGAAGCTCATTCGATTGGAAATCGAGAGTTCTAGTGCCCTTTTTAATAGTCGAAAATGATTGGAGGGCAACTATCCCCCCCACGCCCATCATTCCCCCCAACACACCCAATCAAAATTTTGAGATAGCCATTTTGTTCAGCGTAGTTGATTTCCAGATAGAAAATATATTTTTGAGGAGGATACTCCCCCCACAACCCTCAGGGTAAGGATTTTAATTTATGCCCTGGGGGCATATAAGGTTTTTATAGAAGGCGTTGTCGTAGAAACTTCAAAACAGACTCATTCGATTGGAAATTAAAGGGCTAGTGCCCTTTTTAACAGTCGAAAATGATTGGAGGGCAACTAGCCCCCTTACGCCCATCATTCCCCCAAACACAACCAATCAAAATTTTGAGATAGCCATTTTGTTCAGCGTAGTTGATTTCCAGATAGAAAATATATTTTTGAGGAGGATACTAGTAGAGAGGGGGGTTCTACTCCCGTACGAACCACGTGGTTTATGGTTTTCTCACTGAGAATGAAAAAACAGGAATTTTCTCACTTGAAAAACCAGGAATTTTGTCACATTTATGTCTGTTTTTATGGTTTTTGTCAGTGAGAATGAAAAAACAGGAACTTTCTCACATTTATGTCTGTTTTTATGGATTTTGTCAGTGAGAATGAAAAAACAGAAACTTTCTCACATTTACGGATGTCAACAGCAATTTATGATACTGTCAACATTTCTCCAGGAATAGATCCAAGTCATTAATGTCTTTGCCTCGGAAACAGCTCTTTTGGTCGAACTCCAAAAGATATTAATAACCAAACGCCATGGAAACAATTCTCAAAGAAACATCTTAGCGATGAATTGTTTTAGCGCGGGAATCAGGGTTCTTATTAATTTGAAATGCCTCAGCGCAGAGATGCCAAAAACAAAAGGAACACGCTGAATTTACGTTTAGGGATTATTTGGGCGAAACTGTTTTAGACAGATTATGGAATTATTTCGGCGAAACAGTTAGAGACATTTTAAAAGAAGATTTTAGGAAAGGTTTTAGAAGAGAATTTGAGGGTCAAACTCTGTGGTCGTTATAATACACAAGTTCCATTTGAACAGTGTTGTGAGGTCCTCTACCCCAACCCCAAAGGTTCCGATCCCTCTACCCCAACCCCGAAGGAAGCCACCGGTCCTCAAAGGTCCACTGGGCTCCCAAAGGGCCCCCCCGGCCCTCGAGGTTCCCCCAGACCCCCCCCCCCCGGGGCCCAAAGGGCCCCTCCCCCCTTTGGCCCCCCAAAGGGGCCCCTCTCCAACTATCTCCTCCCTCCTCCTCCCCTCACCCCTCCTCCCCTCCTCCCCTCCCCTCCTCCTCCTCCTCCCCTCCCCTCCTCACCTCCCCTTCCCTCCCCCATTTTTTATACTTTTTTTGTGCATTGAGACACAGAACGATTTACACACATGTATACACATGTACACACATGTGCTTATCATGAGTGCTCATGATAAGTTAACCTAACCTTTTCCGGTGAGTATGGTTAGGTTAGACTAGATTAAGTTAGGTTAGATTAGGTTAGGTTAGGTTAGCCTACGTACGCTTCACTTAGGTTAGCTTAGGATAGGTGAGAGACATGCGAAAAGTTAGGTGTATGATTAGGTTAGGTTAGATTAAGTTAGGTTAGGTTAAGTTAGGTTATGCTAGGTTAGCCGAAGGTCGCTCGCGTTCGGCGGCGAACCTAGCCTAACCGAACTGCAAAGAAACTAATTTAATCTAACCTATCCACACCAAATCAGAAACCTAACTTTTTTCCTGTCTCTCTCCTAACCTAAGCTAACCTAAGTGAAGCGTACATAGGCTAACCTAACCTAACCTAACTTAATCTAGTCTAACCTAACCATACTCACCGGAAAAGGTTAGGTTAACTTATCATGAGCACTCATGATAAGCACATGTGTGTACATGTGTATACATGTGTGTAAATGTGACAAGGTAAACCACACCCAACCCCTAGTGAAATATTCCAACTCTTGCATTTCAACGAAAGAAATTCAAAATGAACTTTGAAAAATCAAGAAAATTTAACTGTGACAAGGTAAACCACAACCAAACACTACTGAAATATTCCAACTCTTGCACTTCAACGAAAGAAATTCAAAATGAAGTTTGAAAAATCAGGAAAATGTAACTGTGACAAGGTAAACCACAACCAAACACTACTGAAATATTCCAACTTTTGCATTTCAACGATAGAAATTCAAAATGAATTTGAAAAATCAAGAAAATGTAACTGTGATAAGGTAAACCATAACCATACACCACTGAAATATTCCAACTCTTGCATTTCAACGAAAGAAATTAAAAATGAACTTTGAAAAATCAAGAAAATTTAACAGTGACAAGGTAAACCATAACCAAACACTACTGAAATATTCCAACTCTTGCATTTCAACGAAAGAAATTCCAATGAACCTTGAAAAATCAAGAAAATGTAACTGTGACAAGGTAAACCATAAGCAAACACTACAGAAATATTCCAACACTGGCTTTTCAAAGAAAGAAATTCAAAATGATCTTTGAAAAATCATGAAAATGTAACTGTGACAAGGTAAACCACCACCAAACACTACTGAAATAGTCCAACTCTTGCATGTCAACGAAAAAAATTCAAAATAAACTTTGAAAAATCACGAAAATGTAACTGTGACAAGGTAAACCACGACCAAACACTACTGAAATATTCCAACTATTGCATTTCAACGAAAGAAATTCAAAATGAACTTTGAAAAATCAAGAAAATTTAACTGTGACAAGGTAAACCACAACCAAACACTTCTGAAATATTCCAACTCTTGCATTTCAACGAAAGAAATTCAAAATGAACTTTGAAAAATCAAGAGAATGTAACTGTGACAAGTTAAACCATAACCAGACTCTACTGAAATATTCAAACTATTATATTTCAACGAAATAAATTCGAAAGAACTTTGAAAATTAATAAAATGTAACTGTGACAAGTTAAACCACAAGCAAACACTACTGAAATATTCCAACTCTTGCTTTTCAACGAAAGAAATTCAAAATGAACTTTGAAAAATCATGAAAATGTAACTGTGACAAGGTAAACCACAACCAAACATTACTGAAATATTCCAACTCTTTCATTTCAACCAAAGAAATTCAAAATGAACTTTGAAAAATCAAGAAAATGTAACTTTGACAAGGTAAACCAGAACCAAACATTACTGAAATATTGCAACTCTTGCATTTCAACGAAAGAAATTCAAAATAAACTTTGAAAAATCAAGAAATGTAACTGTGACAAGTTAAACCACAACCGAACGCTAGTGAAATATTCCAACTCTTGCATTTCAACGAAAGAAATTCAAAATGAACTTTGAAAAATCAAGAAAATGTAATTGTGACAAGGTAAACCACTACCAAACGCTACTGAAATATTCCAACTCTTGCATTTCAACGAAAGAAATTTAAAATGAACTTTGAAAAATCAAGAAAATGTAACTGTGACAAGGTAAACCATAACCAAACACTACTGAAATATTTCAACTCTTGCATTTCAACGAAAGAAATTCAAAATGAACTTTGAAAAATCAAGAAAATTTATCTCTGACATGGTAAACCACAACCAAACACTACTGAAATATTCCAACTCTTGCATTTCAACGAAAGAAATTCAAAATAAACTTTGAAAAATCAAGAAATGTAACTGTGACAAGTTAAACCACAACCGAACGCTACTGAAATATTCCAACTCTTGCATTTCAAAGAAATAAATTCAAAATGAACATTGAAAAATCAAGAAAATGTAACTATGATAAGGTAAACCACGACCAAACACTACTGAAATATTCCAACTCTTGAATTTCAACGAAAGAAATTCAAAATGAACTTTGAAAAATCAAGAAAATGTAACTGTGACAAGGTAAACCACAACCAAACACTGCTGAAATATTTCAACTCTTGCATTTCAACGAAAGAAATTCAAAATGAACTTTGAAAAATCATGAAAATGTAACTGTGACAAGGTATACCACAACCAAACACTACTCAAATATGCCAACTCTGGCATTTCAACGAATGAAATTCAAAATGAACTTTGAAAAATCAAGAAAATGTAACTGTGACAAGGTAAACCACAACCAAACACTACTGAAATATTCCAACTCTTGCATTTCAACGAAAGAAATTCAAAATGAACTTTGAAAAATCAAGAAAATGTAACTGTGACAAGGTAAACCACAACCAAACACTACTGAAATATACCAACTCTTGCATTTCAACGAAAGAAATTCAAAATGAACATTGAAAAATCAAGAAAATGTAACTGTGACAAGGTTTACCACAACCATACACAACTGAAATATTCCAACTCTTGCATTTCAACGAAAGAAATTCAAAATGAACTTTGAAAAATCAAGAAAATGTAACTGTGACAAGGTAAAGCACAACCAAACACTACTGAAATATTCCAACTCTTGCATTTCAAATAAATAAATTCAAATTAACTTTGAAAAATAAAGAAAATGTAACTGTGACAAGGTAAACCAAGAGCAAACACTACTGAAATATTCCAAATCTTGCTTTTCAACGAAAGAAATTCAAAATGATCTTTTAAAATTCAAGAAAATGTAACTGTGACAAGGTAAACCACAACCAAACACTACTGAAATAGTCCAACTCTTGCATTTCAACGAAAGAAATTCAAAATGAACTTTGAAAAATCACGAAATTGTAACTGTGACAAGGTAAACCACGACCAAACACTACTGAAATATTCCAACTCTTGCATTTCAACGAAAGAAATTCAAAATGAACTTTGAAAAATCAAGAAAATGTAACTGTGACAAGGTCAACCAAAACCAAACACTACTGAAATATTCCAACTCTTGCATTTCAACGAATAAAATTCAAAATGAACTTTGAAAACTCAAGAAACGGTAACTGATACCATGTAAACCAACAACATACACTCCTGAAATATACCAACTCTTGATGTTCAACGAAAGAAAGTCAAAATGATCTTTGAAAAATCAAGAACATATAACTTTGACAAGGTAAACCATAACCAAACACTACTGAAATATTCCAACTCTTGCATTTCAACGAAAGAAATTCAAAATGAACATTGAAAAATCAAGAAAATGTAACTGTGACTAGGTATACCATAACCATACACTACTGAAATATTACAACTCTTGCATTTCAACGAAAGAAATTCAATATGAACTTTGAAAAATCATGAAAATGTAACTGTGACAAGGTAAACCACAACCAAACACTAGTGAAATATTCCAACTCATGCATTTCAATGAAATAAATTCAAAAAGAACTTTTAAAAATCAAGAATATGTAACTGTGACAAGGTAAACCACAACCAAACACTAGTGAAATATTCCAACTCTTGCATTTCAATGAAAGAAATTCAAAATAAACTTTGAAAAATCATTAAAATGTAACTGTGACAAGGTAAACCACAACCAAATACTACTGAAATATTCCAACTCTTTCATTTCAACGAAAGAAATTCAAAATGAACTTTGAAAAATCAATAAAATGTAACTGTGACATGGTTAAAGAAAATGTAACTGTGACAAGGTAAACCACAACCAAACACTACTGAAATATTCCAACTCTTGCATTTCAACGAAAGAAATTCAAAATGAACTTTGAAAAATCCAGAAAATGTAACTGTGACATGGTTTAAGAAAATGTAACTGTGACAAGGTAAACCACAACCAAACACTACTGAAATATTCCAACTCTTGCATTTCAATGAAAGAAATTCAAAATGAACTTTTAAACATAAAGAAAATGTAACTGTGACAAGGTAAACCACACCCAAACACTCCTGAACTAGTCCAACTCTTGCATGTCAACCATCGAAATACAAAATGAACATTGAAAAATCAAGAAAATGTAACTGTGACAAGGTATACCATAACCATACACTACTGAAATATTCCAACTCTTGCATTTCAACGAAAGAAATTCAAAATGAACTTTGAAAAATCAAGAAAATTTAACTGTGACAAGGTAAATCACAACAAAACACTACTTAAATATTCCAACTCTTTCATTTCAATCAATGAAATTTAAATGAACTTTGAAAAATCAAGAAGATGTAACTGTGACAAGGTAAACCACAACCAAACGCTACTGAAATATTCCAACTCTTGCATTTCAATGAAAGAAATTCAAAATCAACTTTGAAAAATCAGGAAAATGTAACTGTGACAAGGTAATCCACAACCAAACACTACTGAAATATTCCAACTCTTGCATTTCAACAGAAGAAATTCAAAATGAACTTTGAAAAATCAAGAAAATGTAACTGTGACATGGTAAACCACAACCAAACGCTACTGAAATATTCCAACTTATGCATTTCAACGATGAAATTCAAAATAAACTTTGAAAAATCAAGAAAATTTAACTGATACATTGTAAAAAACACCCAAACACGACTGAAATATTCAAACTATTGAATCTCAACGAAAGAAATTCAAAATGAACTTTGAAAAATCATGAAAATGTAACTGTGACTAGGTAAAACACAACCATACACTACTGAAATATTCCAACTCTTGCATTTCAACAAAAGAAATTCGAAATGAACTTTGAAAAATCAAGAAAATGTAACTGTGACACGGTAAACCACAACCAAACACTACTGAAATATTCCAACTCTTGCATTTCAACGAAGGAAATTCAAAATGAACTTTGAAAAATCCAGAAAATGTAACTGTGACAAGGTAAACCACAACCAAACACTACTGAAATATTCCAACTCTTGCATTTCAACAAAGGAAATTCCAAATGAACTTTGAAAAATCCAGAAAATGTAACTGTGACACGGTAAACCACAACCACACAATTCTGAAATAGTCAATCTCTTTCATTTAAACTACATAAATTATATTTTAACTTTGAAATATCTTTAATATGTAAATGACACTATTTAAACCACAACCAAACACTACTGAAATATTCCAACTCTTGCATTTCAACGAATGAAATTCAAAAGGAACTTTGAAAAATCAAGAAAATGTAACTGTGACAAGGTAAACCACAACCAAACACTACTGAAATATTCCAACTCTTGCATTTCAACGAAAAAAATTCAAAATGAACTTTGAAAAATCAGGAAAATGTAACTGAAAAGGTAAACCACTACCAAACACTAGTGAAATATTCCAACTCTTGTATTTCAACGAAAGAAATTCAAAATGAACATTGAAAAATCAAGAAAATGTAACTGTGACAAGGTAAACCACAACCAAACACTACTAAAATATTCCAACTCTTGCATTTCAACGAAAGAAATTCAAAATGAGCTTTGAAAAATCAAAAAAATGTAACTGCGACAAGGTAAACCACAACCAAACACTACTAATATATTCCAACTCTTGCATTTCAACGAAAGAAATTCAAATGAACTTTGAAAAATCAAGAAAATGAAACTGTGACTAGGAAAACCACAACCAAACACTACTGAAATATTCAAACTCTTACATTTCAATGACAGAAATTCAAAATGAACTTTGAAAAATCAAGAAAATGCAACTGTGACAAGGTAAACACAACGAAACAATACTTAAATAGTACAAATCTTTAAATTCATATTAATAAATTAAAAATGAAATTTTAAAAATAAAGAAAATTTAACTGTTAAAATGTAAACCACAACCAAACACTAATTAAATATTACAACTCTTGCATTTCAACGAAAGAAATTCAAAATGAACTTTGAAAAATCAAGAAAATTTAACTGTGACAAGGTAAACCACAACAACACACTAATGAAATATTCAAACTCTTGCCTTACAACAAAACAAATTCAAAATGAACTTTGAAAAATCAAGAAAATGTAACTGTGACAATGTAAACCACAACCACACACTACTGAAATATTCCAACTCTTTAATTTAAACGAAATAAATTCAAAATGAACTTTGAAAAATCAAGAAAATGTAACTGTGACAAGGTAAACCAAACACTACTGAAATATTCCAACTCTTGCATTTCAATGAAAGAAATTCAAAATGAACTTTGAAAAATCAAGAAAATGTAACTGTGACAAGGTAAACCACAACGAAACACTACTGAAATATTCCAACTCTTGCATTTCAACGAAAGAAATTCAAAATGAACTTTGGAAAATCAAGAAAATGTAACTGTGACAAGGTAAACCACAACCAAACACTACTGAAACATTCCAACTCTTGCATTTCAACGAAGAAAATTCAAAATGAACTTTGAAAAATCAAGAAAATGTAACTGTGACAAGGTAAATCACAACCAAACACTACTGAAATAATCCAACTCTTGCATTTCAAATAAAGAAATTCAAAAAGAACTTATAAAAATCAAGAAACTGAAACTGTCACAAGGTAAACCACAACCAAACACTACTGAAACATTCCAACTCTTGCATTTCAACGAAGGAAATTCAAAATGAACTTTGAAAAATCAGACCTTTGGAGGGGGAGGGGGCAGGGGGAGGGGGTCGTTCTGTGTCTCAATGCACAAAAAAAGTATAAAAAATGGGGGAGGGAAAGGGGAGGGGAGGAGGGGAGGGGAGGAGGAGGAGGAGGAGGAGGAGGAGGAGGAGGAGGAGGAGGAGGAGGAGGGGATGGGAGGAGGGAGGAGATGGAGGGAGAGGGGCCCCTTTGGGGGGCCAAAGGGGGGACGGGCCCTTTGGGCCCCGGGGGGGGGGGGTCTGGGGGAACCTTGAGGGCCGGGGGGCCCTTTGGGAGCCCAGTGGACGTTTGAGGACCGGTGGCTTCCTTCGGGGTAGGGGTAGAGGGATCGGAACCTTTGGGGTTGGGGTAGAGGACCTCACAACACTGTTCAAATGGAACTTGTGTATTATAACGACCACAGAGTTTGACCCTCAAATTCTCTTCTAAAACCTTTCCTAAAATCTTCTTTTAAAATGTCTCTAACTGTTTCGCCGAAATAATTCCATAACCTGTCTAAAACAGTTTCGCCCAAATAATCCCTAAACGTAAATTCAGCGTGTTCCTTTTGTTTTTGGCATCTCTGCGCTGAGGCATTTCAAATTAATAAGAACCCTGATTCCCGCGCTAAAACAATTCATCGCTAAGATATTTCTTGGAGAATTGTTTCCATGGCGTTTGGTTATTAATATCTTTTGGAGTTCGACCAAAAGAGCTGTTTCCGAGGCAAAGACATTAATGACTTGGATCTATTCCTGGAGAAATGTTGACAGTATCATAAATTGCTGTTGACATCCGTAAATGTGAGAAAGTTTCTGTTATTCCATTCTCACTGACAAAATCCATAATAACAGACATAAATGTGAGAAAGTTCCTGTTTTTTCATTCTCACTGACAAAAACCATGAAAACAGACATAAATGTGACAAAGTTCCTGGTTTTTCAAGTGAGAAAATTCCTGTTTTTTCATTCTCAGTGAGAAAACCATAAACCACGTGGTTCGTACCGGAGTAGAACCCCCCTCTCTACTGATACTCCCCCATAACCCTCAGGGCAAGGGTTTCAAGTTATGCCCTGGGGGGCATATAAGGTTTTTATAGAAGGCATGGTCGTAGAAACTTCAAAACATGCTCATTCGATTGGAAATTAAAGAGCTAGTGCCCTTTTTAATAGTTAAAAGTGATTGGAGTGTAACTAGCCCCTCCCCCCCCACGACCATCATTTCCCCATACACATCCAATCAAAATTTTCAGATAGCCATTTTGTTCAGCGTAGTTGATTTCCAGATTCAAAATATATTTTTAAGGAGGACACTCCGCCACAACCCTCAAGGCAAGGGTTTTAAGTTATGCCCTGGGGCCATATAAGGTTTTTATAGAAGGTGTTGTCGTAGAAACTTCAAAACAGGCTCATTCGATTGGAAATTAAAGGGCTAGTGCCCTTTTTAATAGTCAAAAGTGATTTGAGGGCAACTAACCCCTCTATCACACCGACCTTTTCCCCAAACACATCCAATCAAAATTTTAAGACAGCCATTTTATTAAACGTAGTTTTAAGTTCTGGAAATTAGGTCTTTGAGGATTACAAATCCCCCAAAGCCCTCAGGGCAAGGGTTGTAATTTAAGGATTCTCCGAATCATTCATATTGTTTCTTATGGAAGGGATGCTCGTATAAACTTTAGAGAGGGCCCATTTGATTGAAAATTGAAAGTTCTTGTTCACTTTTTAAGAGTCAACAGAGATTGAAGGGCAATTAGCCCCTCTCCCTCCTCCACGCCCTAAATGCATCAGATAAAAATTTTGAGATAGACATTTTGTTAAAATACTTCAAAGTTCTGATAACAAAAAACTCCGGTGTCGACGAAGCCTACCAGAGCCCAGGGGTAGGCGTTGTAAGGTATGCCCTGGGGCATAACTTATTAAGGGAGGTTTATAACTTATGGGAAGGGGTTTTGCATGGGAAGAACACATAGGAAATCTATTATAATTATCCAATTATAAGGTTAAAATACATACTCTGTGATAGATTCAAAATTGCTTTGGCACACAAATTCCTATTAAGGTCAATTCCAAACAGTCGTGATCCCTTTGTGTCAGCAAGTGAAATGGTCTAAACACCCTTATTGGAGCTATTTTTTTCAATCCATTCATTGTTGTCAATCGCTGTCCACAAAATATGCAAGCTGTCTATTGTTCATATATAAGGTTTTTATCAAAGAGGTAATCGTATAGACTTTTAAAAAAGCCTCATTCGATTTAAATTGAAAGTTCTAGATCCTTTTTTTAAAGTCAAGAATAATCGTAAAGTAAGCACCCCTCCCCCCATGTAATAAAAACTTGAATCTTTTTGTAATAAAAAACGAAAAGAAATTAATTTAAACATAATTTCCGAAAAATAAGTTTTTAAAATAAAATTAAAGGCCATTTTAAACTTAAGCTCAGGATATAAAAATACATGTTAAAATTTAAACTCAAATCGACCAGAAATTACTATTAAAGAATAAATGAAACCCAAAACGAATAGAAATTAAATAAACAATCATAGCAAAAAACATACAACAAGTAATAATATAAATGAATAAATAGATCTTAAAGCGAGTAATGCTTAGATTGAATATGAAAATCAAGCTTAAAACGAAAACAAATATTTTGCTATTAAAGTATAAATGAAACTTAAAACGAACAGAAATTAAATAAATAATCAATGCGAACAAACATACAGTATATATTAATGTAAACGAATAAATAAATCTTAAAACGAGTGAAACTTAAATTGAATATGCAAATCAAATTTGAATCTAATAAAAATAACTACAATTTTAATATTGTAATTTTAATATTTATTTTCAATATTAAGTACAAAAGAAAACATTTGTAATATATTTCGTTTTCAGTAAAGCGCCAATGACGCAGTACGTTTTAGGCTTCTGCAGTGAAACGATACCCAAACTCTTGTTTGTAGTTATTCCTATTTGATTCAAACTTCATTTGCATATTCAATTTAAGTTTCACTCGTTTTAAGATTTATTTATTCATTTGCATTAATATATATTCTATTTAGTTCGCATTGATTAATTGTTCAATTTATGTTCGTTTTAAGTTTAATTTATACTTTAATAGCAAAATATTTGTTTTCGTTTTAAGCTTGATTTTCATATTCATTCTAAGCATTACTCGCTTTAAGATCTATTAATTCATTTATATTATTACTTGTTGTATGTTTTTGCTATGATTGTTTATTTAATTTCTGTTCGTTTTGGGTTTCATTTATTCTTTAATAGTAATTTCTGGTCGTTTTGAGTTTGAATTTTAACAGATATTTGTATCTCCTGAGCTTAATTTTAAAATTGCCTTTACTTTTCTTTGAAAAAATTATTTTTCGGAAAGTTCTTTTAATTAATGACAGGAAAGCAAGAAGAAGGCATAGCTCCTACAATATTTTTGGAGGCGAGGTGGACCACAGCCTACTGTAACATTTTAAGCTTGAAATGCAACACAAGATTAGTTCATCTGCATTTGGAAGTTTTTGAAGAACCTGTATCCCCCTAGAAATTCTTCCCCTCCCCTCTAGGAATAACTTGCTTCACACACTCCCGACCTAAGTGTATTTTTTCGTAATTTTAACAATTTCTTTTCGTAATCAATGACATGCTTTTTTTTGTCATTCAGAACTATGTCCATAAGTTGTCAAAAAAATCCTTCTTTAGCCATTCCCGATTAAACGATATCGTATCCATTATATCAACAAGTGTCAGATCAAGGCGAGGAAAACAGTACAAATTCTACAATACATCTTTTGTTATTCCTATTCCAGTAATTGTTTAACTATTACTTACACGTAATTATATAGTCAATAATTAGACAAGTAAATTAACAATTACACAAATTAACTCACCCATTTCGAACAGCGCCAAGGATAGATCCACCAGGAACCCCGCTCTGTAAAACAAGAATTTTGTAAGTAGAATATAAAACTATGTTTTTTAATCACTTAATTCTAGTCATCAGATCGTAGGGGTATAAAAACCCAACCCTCGGAAGAATTTTTCAGAGGAAACTTATATTCAAGGAAAAAAAAAACAAAAACAGAGAGAGAGAGAGAGGGAGAGAGAGAGAGAGAGAGAGAGAGAGAGAGAGAGAGAGAGAGAGAGAGAGAAACCTCGCGATGAAGAAAACAAACAAGACTACGGCCAGTGGAAGGAAAAGACAAAACTAAAGCGACCCGGATATTTTACGTGTATGAAACAAGGCGTCTTCAATGCTAAGATAACAAAGACAAAAACTAAAATAACCTAAAATCAAATAAAATCCAAAACCAAGAAAAAAACAACAAATATCTATGTCGCAATTGTCGCTACTGTGATTGAGCGCCACTGAAGCTAAATACAGTTGCTTCAATGAGAACACTAAAGCAACTGGATAAAAATAAAATAAAATAAATATGAAATTAATTATTTTGTTGTGAAAAAATACTATTGCTTAACAATAGAATTGACATGAATTAAATACTAATAATTAATTTTATATCCATTTTATTTTATTTTTATCCAGTCGCTTTGGTGTTCTCATTGAAGCAACTCTGTCTAGCGTCTATGGTGCTCAGTCACAGTAGCGACAATAGCATATATAGATATTTGTGGTTTTTGTTTCTTGGTGTTGGATTTTATTTGAATTTAGGTTATTTTAGTTTTTTTTTCCTTAGCGTTGAAATCGCCTTGTTTCAAACAGGCGAAATATCCGTGTTGCATTAGTTTTGTCTTTTCCTTCCACTGGCCGTAGTCCTGCTTGTTTTATTCATCATGAAATCCCTCTGTCTATCTTTGTTTTCGTCATGGCTGGCCAGTTCGGCTTTAGATCTTTCATCATATTCCAGGAAATGTTCAGCAAAGTCTCATAAAGAATGTGAGAAGGAAATGGTCCACAATTTTTCTTCTGTAGTTTGGAAGAAAACATGTAGCCTACCCGTCTTGAAAGATATCATGTATTTGGGTTAGAAATAAATTTGTTTTTGCATAATGAGATTATAAGATCTCCCTACTTTAAAAAATGTTTCCTGATATTACCCTAGAGCCCCGAGTTGTGTACAACTTTGTGCAGTATAGCCTCCACCATGCGTATTTCGAAAAAGATACTTCAGTGTAAATTTAGACTAACGGATATTTTAAGATTGCGATCATGGTTCCATTAGTAGCTACAAACTCACATTGAGTGAACCAAGATCTATAGAAACTGAACTAAAAAAAAGACACGTTTTCATCAAATTTGTCTAATAATAAGCATTTCCTAATTGACACTAATTTGGAAATAACAGAATTATTCACATCCAACCGAAATGTAATTATGAATAGAAGTTTGAGGAAGTTTCAATTAGAGCCAGAAATCCTCAAAGACTATGCGAAATCAAAATAGAAGTACATCAATGAAGTTTCCATTATCGAACGCCCTTAACTGAAGGTTTACAATTCCCCACATTGAGCAACAATGAAAGCCAGTTTTTGCCTAAGGAGGGTCACAATGCCAGTTTTTGCCTAAGGAGGGTCACAATGCCAGTTTTTGCCTAAGGAGGGTCACAATGCCAGTTTTTGCCTAAGGAGTGTCACAATGCCAGTTTTGCCTAAGGGGGGTCACAATGACAGTTTTTGCCTAAGGAGGGTCAAAATGCCAGTTTTTGCTTAAGGAGGTTCAAATGCCAGTTTTGCCTAAGGAGGGTCACGATGCCAGTTTTTGCCTAAGGAGGGTCACAATGCCATTTTTTACAAAGGAGGATCAAAATGTCGGTTTTTGCCTAAGGAGGGTCACAATGCCAGTTTTTGCCTAAGGAGGGTCAAAATGCCAGTTTTTGTATAAGGAGGGTCACAATGCCAGTTTTTGCCTAAGGAGGGTCAAAATGGAAGTATTTGCCAATTCTGAAGTGGCCAGTTGATTTTTTTAGGTTGAAACTCTTTAGCTGGATGTTTAGAGTCCCCAATCTTGATAACCAACGAATATCACAATATAGCATGGGTATCCCGACTGTCGTCTTTTTTCTTTTTTCCGGAATAGTTGTATCAAACTAAAGGTCATGCATTATCACGACTGGCCTAATTAGAATTAAAATAAAAAAGTTCTTTTGCTTTTATACGATTGTATTTTGAACAGTGTTGTTTTTATTTGTCAAAACACAAACGACAAAAAGAAAATCCCCATAATGACTAAGATTACTGAAAAAGAATAATAGTTTGGATCAAAATATATACATTAAAAGAATTAGCTGTTAATAGTGATTCCAAATCTGGAATCGCGCTAGCGCTGCCTAAGTAAAGAACGATGTGGGCAAAATGTGTGTTTTTCCCCCTCTTCTTCAGTCAGGCACTTCGTATCGAAGGAGTTGTTGTAGAAACTTCGGAAAGGGCTCATTTGGTTGGAAATTGGAGTGGCTAGTGCCCTTTTTAATAGTCGAAAGTGATTGGAGGGTTACTAGACCCCCCACGCCCATCATTTCCCCAAATACATCCGATCAAAATTTTGAGATAACCATTTTGTTCAGCGTAATTAATTTCCAAATAGAAAAAGTTTTTTTGCGGAGGACACTCCTCCGCGAACCTCAGAGCAAGGGTTTTGAGTTATGCCCTTGGGGATACATAAGTTTTTTTATAGAAGGTGTTCATTTAGAAAATTCAGAACAGGCTTATTCAATTGGAAACTAGGCGTGAGCTTCCTCCTTTTACTAGTCGACAGTCTTTGGAGGGCCCCTCGCGCCCCCCCCAATCATTCCCCCAAACACATCCGATCAAAATTTTGAGATAGCCATTTTGTTCACGGTAGTTGATTTCCAGATAGAAAATATGTTTTTGAGGAGGACACTCCTCCAAAACCCTCAGGGCAAGGGTTTTAAGTTATGGCCTAGGGGCATATAAGGTTTTTATAGAATGTGTTGTCGTAGAAACTTCAAAAAAGGCTCAATCGATTGGAAATTCAAAGGGCTAGTGCGCTTTTTAATAGTTGAAAGTGATGGGAGGGCAACTAGCCCCCCCCCACACCCATCATATCCCCAAACACATCCAATCAAAATTTTGAGATAGCCATTTTGTTCAACATAGGTGATATCCAAAGAGAAAACATCTTTTTGAGTAGGACACTCTCCCACAACCCTTAGGGCAAGGGTTTTAAGTTATGCCCTGAGGGCATATAAGAACAATGTTGGTACAATGTACTGGGTATTATTTTTTTCCTTTAGAGCTGAGCATTTCATATGGAAGGGGTCGTCGTAGGAACTTCAAAAGGGGCTCATTCAATTGGAAATTGAGAGTCCTAGTGCCCTTTTTAAAAGTCGAAAGTGATTGGAGGGCAACTAGCCCCCCCGCACGCCCATCATTCCCCCAAACACATCCAATCAAAATTTTGAGGTAGTCATTTTGTTCAGCGTAGTTGATTTCCACATAGAAAATATATTTTTGAGGAGGGCACTCCCCCACAGCCCTCAGGGCAAGGGTTTTAAGTTATGCCCTGGAGGCATATAAGGTTTTTAAAGAAAGCGTTGTAGTAGAAACTTCAAAAAAAGCTCATGCGACTGGAAATCCAAAGGACTAGTGCTCTTTTTAATAGTCGAAAGTGATTGGAGTGCAACCAGCCCCCCACACCCATCATTCCTCAAAAAATATCCAATACCATGCTGGAGATAGCCATTTTGTTCAGCGTAGTTGATTTCCAGATAGACAATATATTTCTGAGGAGGACACTCCCCCACAACCCTCAGGGCAAGGATTATAAGTTATGCACTGGGGGCATGTAAGGTTTTTATTGAAATCTTTGTAGTAGAAACTTGAAAAAGGTGTCATTCGATTTGAAATTAAAAGGGCTAGTACCCTTTTTAATAGTCGAAAGTGATTTGAGGGCAACTAACCCCCCTCTCACGCCCACCTTTTCCCCAAACACATCCAATCAAAATTTTTATATAGCCATTTTATTCAACGTAGTTCAAAGTTTTTGGAAATTAGGTCTTTAAGGATGACAACCCCTCCCCCCACAGCCCTCAGGGCAAGGGTTGTAAGTTATGCCCTGGGGCATGTAAAGTTTTATTGAAAGCGTTGTCGTAGAAACTTCAAAAGGGCTCATTCAATTGGAAACTGAAAGGGCTAGTGCCTTTTTTAATAGTTGAAAGTGATTGGATAGCTACTAACGCCCCTCGCACGTCCACCATTTTCCCAAACACATCCAATAGAAATTTTGAGATATCCATATTGTTCAACGTAGTTGAAAGTTCTGGAAATTAGGTCTTTTAGGATGATAACCCCCTCAGAGCCCTCAGTGCATTAAGTTATGCCCTAGGGGCATGTAAGATTCATATTGAAAGTTGTTGCATAAATCATAGGCAGCACAATCGCGCTGCCTAAGTAAAGAACGGGGACACTCGAGAACGAGACAAGAAACGGGGGCTAAGTAAAGAGGAGGACACTCCCCCACAACCCTCAGGGAAAGGGTTTTAAGTTATACCCCGGGGGCATATAAGATCGATGTTGGCACAAAGTATTATTTATTAATTTTTTCCTTTAGAGCACGGCACTTCGTATCGAAGAAGTTGTCGTAGAAATTTCGAAAGTCGGTCATTCAATTGGAAATTGGAGTGGCTTGTGCCTTTTTAATTGTCGAAAGTGATTGGAAGGCAACTAACACCCCTCTCACGCCCACCATATCCCCAAACACATCCAATCAAAATTTTGAGATAGCCATATTGTTTACGTAGTTGAAAGTTCTGGAAATTCGGTCTTAGAGGATGACAACCACCCTAGCAGACCTTAGGGTAAGGATTGTAATTTATGCCCTGGGGGCATATAAGGTGTTTATAGAAAGTGTTTTCGTTTCCAAAAGGGCTCATTCGATTGGAAATCGAAAGGCCTAGTGCCCCTTTTAATAGTCGAAAGTGATTGGAAGGCTTGACATTTTTATAGTAAAGATCGAAGTGGGTATAATGTATTTTTTTTGTTGTTGTTGTTGTTTAGACCAGGGCAATTCGTATCGAAAGAGTTGTCGTGGGAACTTCGAAAAGGGCTCATTCGGTTGAAAATAGAAAGGGCTGATTCCCGTTTTAATAGTCGAAAGTGATTTGAGGGCAACACATTCCCTTTCCACTCCCAAACTCCCACACCCAACCTCCCACGCCAGCCCTCCCATTTCTGCTCTTAAAATTTAACCAAATCAAAATAGCGTAAGTGTATCCAAGCTATCAAAGAAAGTAAACAGATTTTTTGTGAATGGTATCAAGTTTTCCATTTCAGGTCAACTAGAGGCATATGAAACTAAATTAAACAGTACTATTTGTGTCCAGATTTTTAAAAGGGTGTATGTTGTTAAAAATTGCTGATAATTTTTCTCCAGCATACAATTAGCAGGCCAAACTATAAAGTCTTAAACAACGAAAATATTTAAAGTATTATTTTCTTTTTCCCTGAAAAGACTATGTCAATATAAAGCGAACAGGAATTAATGAAAAAAACTGTTTCCACAAAACAAGTTTTTCAAAGAAAAGTAAAGAACTCCATTAAACAAAAAAGTTGCAAAAATGAAATCAAATAATCTACCAAGCGTGAAATTACCACAGATCAGCATCAATAAATAAACGAAACCCAAGACGAACAGAAATTACAATAAATAACTGAGTCAAACTCAAAACGAGCAGAAATTAACATAAGTTGGGCGCAAAACCCTTATGCCTTCCCAAGGCTAGAACAAAATTTGCACTTTGCTGAAAGAAATATAAATGTTTTTACTTTTATAACCTTAATAAATCAAATAATTTTAACATTTTGATTACTAAATGTCAGTATATGTATATTAAACTGACAATCCACATTCAAACCCTAAGTTGCACATGAATTATCGTTTAATAGTGCTTGTCCCTGCTTTAAGTAAGGTAATGGAGAAAATATTAGATACACGACTTTTTAAATGGTCAAATAAAAATAATATAATACATGAAGAACAAGGAGGTCTTAGGACAGGGTACGGGACGGTAGATACAATATTTACTCTAAAGTCAATTATTGATAAGTATAGAAAGAGAAAAACTTGTCTTTATGTGAGATTTCTGGACCTCCACAAGGCGTTCGACAGTGTCGACAGAGAGCTATTGAAGGATGCCCTGTTTAGAATTAGCCTCCCTCATTTGTTTGTGAGATTGATAGTGAGTATGTATATTTGTGGGAGTGGAATATTATTAGTTGGTAACAGGTTTTCTAGGCTTTTTAATATTAAGCTGGGAGTAAAACAGGGCAGTACTCTTTCTCCTATATTGTTTAATATTTTTATAAATTATGTGGTTGGTTTTCAAGAGAATAGATGGGCTCCGAAAGTTAGTCTACGGACCCATAAACTATCACTTTTATTATTTACAGATGATATTGCTTTGGTGGCTAGTACACCGCAAGATCTGCAGACACTTCTGAGTCTCATAGAAGAATATTTGCAGATGAAAAAATTAAGGCTGAATGTTGAAAAGAGGGAAGTTGTTATTAAAAAAAAAGGAAAGCAAGTGGTGAAGATAATTATAGATTTAAAATTAATAATAAGGAACTAAAGGTAAGTAAAAGAATAAAATATTTAGGATTTTTTTATTGGAAAATGGAAGTTTAAACAGTCATGTTAATGAAATAATTAATAGAGGCAAAGTGGCCATGTCTGCAATTTTTAGAAATCCGACGATAATGGGAATTAAAAACCTAAAAATGCATAAAATAATATTTAATACAAAATTTTTACCAGTAATGGAATATGGAGTAGAGATTTGGGGCGGAGAAGTGGCACAGAAGTTGGAGTCCCTCCAGCTCCAGTATTATAAAAGACTGTTTGGATTACATCAGACAACTCATTCGCAGATTCTGAAAGGTGATATGGGCCTGTTTTCGTTAAAACTACGTAGGTCTTTTTTGATGCTTAGATTTTGGTTGAAGCTCATTAGGTGTAATGAAGATAGACTAGTAAGAGCAGATTATTATCAGATGTTGAGTTATGGTTCAAAAACGTCGTGGCTATCCCAAATTAGGTCATTACTAGAAAGAGTGGGGATGCCTTACTTATGGAATGACGGTCTTGGTTCCCGTGATCTACCACCAAATTTAATAAGCCAGGTACAATTTATCTTAGAGGGTCAAGAAATTCAGTATTAGCAAGGGCCGATTTTAAATTCCGCTGCATTGAATCCTTACAATCAGGTTAAACCTAGTTTTGGAGAGGAAATTTTTTTTTTAATTTAATTTACCGGCTATGATCTTATGTCGATGTATTTAGCTTAGGGCGAATTGCCTTCCAATCCAGAGCAGGCAAATGGTGTTCGACAGGGTGGTAGTAGTGGTCGGTATGTGTGTCCTGAGATAAATTTTGAGATAGTCGTTTGGTTCAAAATAGTCCGAAAATCAAATAACTATGTCTATAGAGATGACATATCCCCCCCCCCACAGTCCTAGGGGAAATGATTTTAAATCATGCAAGCTGCTCATTGTTTATATATAAGTTATGTTACTGGAAAAATGGGGCATGTTTGATCATGGTTCTCCAAAAGAGCTTAGGGCATTCTAGCCCTCCCTACATATTTCCTTTGTTCTCCGAGAGGCTTAAAATCATCCCTTATGTACATTACCCTTTTGAAATCTTCTGGACTTAATCCCATTTTTAGATAAGTTTCTTCACCCTAGCTTTCCTTGACCTTTGACCCTTGGCCCTAGTTTCCTTAATACAACTTTTACTTAACATTCCTAGTAGTCTATTTCACTTACTTTCTACCATCTTAAGACTTTTTACACTTTTCCTAAAAACCATAGCCACCAACTTCTTTACGTTTAATACTATTGACGAATGAAAGATCTTAAGCCGAACTGGCCAGCCATTACAAAAACCAACAAAGAGAAAAATTTCAAAAAAACAACAAACAAACGAGACTGTGGCCAGTGGAGACAAAAGAAAAGACAAATGCAAAACAACGCGGATATTTCGCCTGTATCCAAACAAGGCGTCTTTTTTTTTTTTTTTTTTTTTTTTAAACCCACCTCCTCTCCTCTCAGTGGTACTAACTTCTTTATTTCTGAAACTGATAACTACATTTATGTACCACCTACACTAAAAAATAAAATAAAAAAAACCTACAAATTTTTTTAACTTTACATTATCATAACAATTAAACTATAAATTTGAGTAGTTAATACTTTACAGATTTCATTTGGGGGCATTCTACAACCAATTAACCAACATTAATACAACATCTGCCTAGCCGCTTTGCAGGGTGCCCTTCCGATATAGGGAACCCCTTCCACGGTGGCACCAACTATCAAACTCCAAGAAAAAACTTTAATTTGCCTCCAAAATCCCTCTGTTTACCAAGGCGTCTTCAGTTACTCTGGTGTCCTCACTGAAGTTACTCTATAATAGCATCTTTTCCCTACGTGGATCAGTTTGCGCCAATTGTACATTTTTTTTGTGGTGGTTTTATTGGTTTTTAGTTTTATCTTGTTTTTTTTTTATCCTGTTCTTCTTGTTTTTCTTTGCGGCTGGAGACGCCTTGTTTGGATACAGGTAAAATATTCCAGTTGTTTTGCGATTGCGTTTTCTTTTATCTCCACTTGCCGCAGTCTCGTTTTTATTTTGAGATTTTTCTCTTTGTTGGTTTTTGTACGTTTAATACTGTTTTCTTATTCTTAAAATAAGAAGATGCTAGATCTAGCAATTGCTGCCAATTTTCTTTACTTTCTGCTACTAGTGCTATGTCATCCGCAAAAAGTAATACAAGAACACTTGCACTTGAAAGCTTAATTATTGGGGCGCCTCTACCTATCAAATATTCTTCAAATTCATCAATATACAATGAAAATAGTCTTGAGGAAATTTTACACCCCTGCTTAACACCATTAGGTGTTTACCTCCCTCCGGAACCCCCCCCCCCCCGCGAGAAAAACCCGATAATACCCCCTTCACAAAAAATATCCCCCGCAGAAAATACTCCCCCGCTGAAAATACCCCCCACGGAAAGTACCCCTGCAAAAAATACCCCCCCCCCCTCCTGCGGAAAATGCCCCCTCGGATCATACATTTTTTATTCATTGTTTGTTTCTACTATGCTTTCTTTTCTTTTGGTTACTTCATAATTACTATATAGTCACCGATTAACCCCCAACCCTCCCACCAATCCGGCGGCCATCCATGTTCCCAATATAGTACTTATTGCAGTCTCGTTATTATATCAGCCCATCTAATACCTGGACATGATAGCTATAGGCTACAAATCATATAAAAGTTACTTATTCTGTTTATTCACACTAACATTGTTTGGCATTATTAACTAACAGTTGATGATAAATAAGTCTGAAAATAATATAAAGCTTGATAAGAAAATAATATGAGCCTAATAGGCCTAACCAAATTTTCAAACAGTTAGTGGTAATGGACTTTACGCGCCTGAGAAAATTTGGCTGATTTTGGAAAAAAGGGGGAAAGACCCCCTAAGAGTTATAGAACACGAATGAAAATCACACCATCATATTCCGCGTATCAGAGAACCCTACTGTAGAGGTTTCAAGCTCCTATCTACAAAAATGTGGAATTTTGCATTTTTTGCCAGAAGAAAGATCACGGGTGCGTGTTTATTTGTTTTGTTTTTTTTTCGCAGGGGTGATCGTATCGATCCAGTCGTCCTATAATATCGTAGAAGGGCTCATTGAATGGAAATTAAAAGTTCTATTGCGCTTTTTAAGTGACCAAAAACAGTGGAGGGCAACTAGGCCCCCTCCCACGCTCATTTTTTTCCAAAGTCACCTGATCAAAATTTTGAGATAGCCATTTTGTTCAGCATGTTCGAATATATTATAAGTATCTCTTTTAGGATGACTTAATCTCCCGAAGTTCCCGGGGGGAGGGCTGAAAGTTATGAACTTTACGCAATGTTAACAAATAGTATTGGTTATTGGGAAGTATACAGACGATTTCAGGGGACATTTTTCCTGGTAGTAGGGGGGGGGGGTGGGTCGGGGATTATGTGGGAGGAACTTTCCATGAAGGAAGTTTTCATGGGGGAACGGACATTGCTATGAAGGGGACGCCGGACTTCCCAGCATTATTTAAAAAAGACCAGAAATTAAATATAAAAAACAAGTTTTTTAACAGCAACAGCAGCAACATCAAAACTTTAAACGAACAGAAAATATTACATATATGATTGGGTTCACCCCCTAGTCAATACCTCGCTCTTTAAGCCAAAGATTTTTTAGTACTAATTAACGGCTTTTGTGATTAAGCGGTCATTTTTAAAGAATTGGAACAAAATTCGACCTTTCGCTTAAAGAGCAAGGTATCGACTAGGGGGCGAACCCCCTAATATACGTATTAAAAATATATGAATATAGAAGTTCGTTAGGTAATTTAATTCGTAAATTACGTATATTCATTTCAAATAAAAATGTTCGTAAATAAAATTAAACAAGTTTCGAGAAAGCCATTTAACCAAATAAAAGTAAATTAATATTCAAATTTTGTTTTAATTATTTATGTACGGTGAGCCAAGATCAAAACCTGTGTTTATTCAAAAACGTTTTAAACTGAAAGTAAGGAGCGACATTAAAACTTAAAACGAACAGAAATTATTCCGTATATGAAAGGGGCTGTCCGCTCCTCAACGCCTCGCTCTTTACGCTAAATTTTGACTTTATCTCACAACTTTATTTTTTAAAACAATAAAAACTTTTGCGTAAAGAGCGAGGCGTTGATGAGGGGACAGCCCCTTCCATATACGGAATAATTTCTGTTCGTTTTAAGTTTTAATGTTGCTCCCTACTTTCAGTTTAAAAAACTTGTTTTTTTTTATTTAATTGGCTTTAAGATGGGATGTAATTATGAATACTATTTTTGGAGTCACTTCCGTGTAAATCCCCCATTTCCAGATCTTGTACATAGTCTGCAGCTAAATTTTGCTTCATTAGGAGGAGGAGGGGTGGTGAATTTCTTATGGTAAGAAGATTGTCTTAAGAAGAAATAAATTGTACCACAATTTCTTTACATTTGTCTTTAGTCTTTATCTCTGAATTAGCCTTCATACGGGGTTACTAATTGTTCAAGTATTAGAAGTTGTAAAGGTAGATATTTAAACAAACTTACTTGGCTATCCCGAATTTGAGCAGAATATAATTTCCGTAAAATTTCCTTCGCCTAACTAACAGTTTTGCAAAACCGTAAAAAGATCATAAACTGCAGTTTGAAATATTACACCCACTGAAAATATTACACGGGTGAAAGAACCAGAATAGTAATTGTGAGGAGAGTGCTGGGTGAATATGCCTGAAGATAAAAGGTGGCATGACAAATACAATTTTCAGATAAAAAGAAAAGAACTTAATTTTACACACCGAAGTATTAAACTATTGCTTTCAAATAATTCTCCTTATTTAAAAGGTCAAGTTCAAAACCCAAAATCCAATTCAGCGTTCCGTTAAACATCTTCAAGTATAATTATTGGCTAATTTTGCCAAGATTGTCTTGACCACGAATGATGTAAATGTAAGAATCTTATAGCATTTGGAATACTGCATTCGATATGTTTTAATCTAAATGCAGGACATTTTTCATTCGTTAATTTTCGTTCGTTAAATTCGTTCAGGACGCCCAGAACGCATTATATTAAATACCTAACCTAACCACCTCTATATATTAAATATCTAATTAAAATATACCTGCATAGTACTTTATCTTGCTCAAACTAAGCTGATTATCTCCGAGTGGACACAGAAAACCAGTTTCATTACTGATCCAGAACAAAGTGTGGTCGCTATAACGCGTAAGTACCCAGGTATCCAACACCTTGCTTCGGTTTGTTTCTTCCCTATAGATTTAATTTCCATAAAAACCACAGAGGCATCTGAGGAAAGGATTCAAAATTGTTATGTTAACTTTGCAGCCAGTTGAAATTATCATTTTGTATCATTGTCATCGTGATGGATAAGATTTGCAATAAGATCTCATAGGTCCTAATGTGTACTATGAAGTACATCCTAATTTATACTATGAAGCTATCCCTCACTTTTCACAATAATATTGCTACAGCTACTCCTCACTATAATAATTGTAAACATACGTCATTTTGTTGCATTATTGTTTATAATCGTTGTACAACCTCGTGGAGACTCATTTTCTTATCTTCAAATGTATGAAAAAAAATTTAAAATGTTGACAAATTATCTGAATTATATAACACCTCCCCTCTGAAGTTGAATCTACTTTAAAGTTATTACTCGCTAAAAGGTGCACTATTTTGCACAAGTTTATAACCTTTCACCCTTGAAGATGGCAGTGCCATAGCAAATGGTAGATGAAACACTTTGGTTTTGCTTCTTCACTATCGATTACCTACATTCCCTTTGAAATGTAGAGCCTCACAGAGGCTGAATCCATTCAGAACACCAAAATAAAAATAAAAAAAAGTGGACTAATTTTCAAAAAATTTCTAACGCCTAATCCTTGAAGATTATCTTCCTCTAATAATCTATTCTTACTTGCACGTCTCTCTCCGTAGCAGACATGGAGCCGAAATTTCGAATCCTCAAATTATTAGAAACCAATAATAAGTACACCCACAAGAAAAAGATCCGAACCCCTCATCACAAAAATGACCAAGGCATAACCGCCAATTGTTATAAGTCCCTCCCTTCCCATAAGATTTTGATCTTTTTTTTTTACTAATCTCAAGCTATGTTTAATTTTGAATATTGTATAATTTTGAATATTGTTAATAAGTATAAATTTTGAAGTCAACCCTTCAAAATTTTCAAAATGGTAGAGCATGAAAGAATTGTTGGTGCTAGACATTTTCTGGGGGGTATTTTCTGGGGGCAATTTTCCGCGGGAGCAATTTTCCAGGGGGAGTTCTCTTTGGGGAAAAGGGGAACTTTCTGGAGGTAATTTTCCAGGGGGAAAATTCCTGCTCCCGTATTTTTATTATATGACAACGCTAATGTCAAATACTTAAATCAGCTTATCAAGGAATATTCTTCTTCTTTTTCTTCTTCTTGTTTGGATTAGTATGGAAACGCTTTCGTTGTTGGTTTAAAATTTGATTTTCTTGCCATGGGTTAACTTTCTAACGTTGCTAATTAAAAAAGAGAAAAGGGAAAGCTCAAGTTTCTTTGACTATCGGCTCAGGTAACCATTGCACACCTTAAGCACTTTTGATTTTACTCAAACATCATTTCGATTTATAATAGCTGCCTGCCTGCTATAACGAAGCTTTCCAATCGAAAGCAAAAACACGGCTCGATGGACCGAAAACTTGACTACGTAGCTTCAGATATTCCTCGCCAACATAGACAATAAGAACGATCCTTTTTAGCCCCAGGCAAAAATCATTCGCAGCTTTCCCAAATTTCATGTCAAATTCACCAATCTGGGCTGAGGTCTCCACTCTCCGCACAGACGGCAGAGGTTAGTAGCTTACCACCCTCAATAAGCTGGAATCGACAGACTAGAAAAAAAAAGAAGAAGACCAAACTGTTACTTCTACAATTGTTTGGGGCGATTACAGCAAAATACGAGAGTAAATGCTTTGTTCAGCTGAAAGTTAAACTAATTAAGTGATTCAGGCTTGAATGTTTTTAGAAGAGTTAAATGGTCATTTGTGTAATTTATTTCAAACACATGTAGACAAAATCAATTTTGGGTTTACAAGATGGCGAACTCATTTCGAATGATTTAGAAATGTTTGGCAATTCTGAAAAAAATTATTGTTATAATTCATTATGTTTGTTATACATTTCCTTAGTTTAGAAAGGTATCAAATCTTTTGTATTTAAAAAAGAGTACGCATTTTTTTTTTACCTTATAGGCCATTATAGGTCATTTTAATTTTTTTTTTATCTATAAAGGTAATTTTGTTGTTTTTAATTGTGCAAAGATAGAGGGGACTGCTTGGCCAAGGGAGAGTCAAAATAAAACCAAAATGTCTGAACTACTTCGTGTTATTTTCTAAGTCATTGCATTTTTTCGTTCATCATCGAAGTAACGACGTAAATCTAAGCGTTCTGTTTTTATAGAGCCCCTAACAATTCACGATTTTCTAGTAACCTGCTGGCATTTGACAGAAAAAAGGCAGGCACAACAGTGCTATCCATCAGCGCTTCCACACTTACCGGTTTATCGGAAGATCTCCAGATTATTTGGAAAATCTCACGGTCAAAAATAAAACCTGACGATTTATCGATAAACATCGATAAACGGATTTTTGCCAACTCCAAGAAAATTTACGTTAATGCAATCCAAAATCCCTATTATTATTTGAAATTTGGAAAAAAAATGCCAAGGGCCATAAAGCTCAAATTGCAGACCTTTGACAATAAAAAAAAAACTAGTTTTACAACAGGATAAATGAAATTGAAACGAACACTATAACTTAGCATTAACTGAGATTTTCCTGTATTGGGGTGGTGCCACCACCCCCTTGGTCCTCATCCTCTTTACACTAAAGTTCTACCAGAACTTAACCGTAAGGTCTTCTGAGTGTATTATGTATGACTTTTTGGTAATTGCATACAACTGTATTTTAAATTTGATTGCTTTTAGACTTCAATACTAAACCGGAAAATTTATTAAATATCACTTGGCTGCATGCCAACAAATAAAACTTGATTTTTGAATTAGAACTTTTTTTCAAACAAGCACACGATATGTTTCTTGTGTGCTGAACAGGCTGCACTTGATAAATTATATACCTTCATTTTCTCCAATGCAGCCATGGTGCTTGTACAGGTTGTTTCAGCCAGTCGTGGATATATGAGGGGCAATAAACAATGCAACAGTGAAATTTCTTATGCAAAGTAATCTCTTTATTTATGCACAGGTTACAAATTAAAGATTGGAAAATGTTCAAATCCATTAATTTTGTTTGAAGTTGAGGGTTAAATAGCATTTGGTGCATTTCGTTAAAACATGGTCTGTATCAATTTCAGCAGGGTTACGAGTATGCAAAAAAGAACACTGAACGCCGCTTATTAAAGCCCGCGAAAGCAGCGCCTTATTTGTTTCTCTGAAAGCATCCAAAAATACGTTTTGGAAAAACGCTTACTGAGTCTTTCTATCGATATGTTCTTCAGTTGTACCCAAAATATACTGGCTTTAAGAGATATATGCCAAATTTTCCGGAAAAAAAACAAAACAAAACACTGTTACAACGCATGCAAAATGAGATAAATAGATAGATAGATAGATAGATAGATAGATCGTGTATTAGATGTATTTGGGGGAAAAGGACGTGACAGGGGGGCTGGTTGCCCTATAATTACTGTTGACTCTTCAAAACGGTACTAGAACTTCCAATTTCCAATTGAATGAGCCCCCTCTGAAGCTATTACGACGACCTATTCCGTATAAAGTGTCCCTGGGAAAAAATATAATAAAGAAAAAAGTTGGTCTTACAGCCTTTAACTATAGGCAATGCTACAGCAACCTCTGGTAAAGTTAGCGGTTGTAGAGTATGACATAGTTTTGCACCAGTTACTAGGACGGGAGCCATCAGAATCCTTTTAGGGGGGGGGTACCTAGGGCCTCAAAAAGTATTTTTAGTCTCACATTTTTCCAGTTTCCCGTAAGAGGTACTTAATAGGAATCGATGAACATTCAGAAGAATATATGGACTCAACCTCTGACATAACTTCATTCTGAAGCATATGGGCATTGATGAATATAGGATAAAAGCGCTAAATAGGTGCTAAGTAGATGAAAACTCATCTCTTATTATGGAAGCAATAATGTATTTGGAAAAACTGTTTTTCATTTTCAAAATCGAGCGCACTGAATGCGCCCATTTTAATTCAAGCATTCTTATGCTAAAGTTAAACTTTAATGCAAGGAGCGGGGATTGAAGGAGTGGTAACTTGACTCGTATTTAGGATAAACCAGGCTTCACTACTAAAAACTAACAAAAATAAAATTGAAAAAATTTATTCGAATAAAAATAAAGAGGAAGAATAAAACTGACAACAAACACAAATGATCCTGTGTAAAAGGGATAATTCCCCTTCCCTGAGCTCTAACTCTTTACCCTGAAGTTTTAATTGTTTTCCCAACACTTTAAGGACAGATGCTATGAAATAAGGGCAATAGGAATAAGAAGAAAAGTATTCTCCAATACATTTGGAATGGATGGTCCTGTTGCTGCACATTAAGAATGAGCACGTGCATTTAAACTAAAGACTTATAATTAACCACTACCTATATTTGCTGCGTTTAAAAATATCTTCAGTCAAGTACTATAAAAAAAATTTAGCATAAAGAGTAGAGGACTGAGAGGGGTACATCCCTTTATGCATAGCATAATTTCTGTTCTTGTTAAGGTTTAATTTCGCTCTTTACTTTCAATTGAGAAAGATGTTTTCATATTATTTGGTTTTATAACGATTTAAACGTTTCAATGATGAATAAATATGCAACAGAGAGACTTAAAATAGAAAAAAAAACAGGTTTTGAGCAAGAGTTAGTATTTTTAAACCTCCTTGTTTTAGAAGAAAAAAATATCCAAAAGGGAAATTTGGCCGTTTTAAAGAAAGGAAACTTCGGCATTAAACGAAAACTAAAGTTTAAAGTATTCAAAAGATATACAGAGTTCTGGTCATTGATTTCTTCAGGCAACAGCCTTACAGTTCTTAAAAAAATTGCATGGCCGTCCTATAAACCCTCTCCTATGAAAAATATTTTCTAAGAATGAGTATTGAAACAGCACAGTCTTCTCTTTATTTGGCATGCAAGAAGGTTGTTATACTGTAGGAGGAAGGAGAGTTGTAGTAAATTTGACCACCTCCCCCTTAGAAGACGAAATATATACAACAAGATCATACAAATCATATACAATCTGGTAAAGTTTTACAATTTTGACTACATAGTTTCTTTTTATTGCATTTTTCAAGCAAATGTCAAACCAATTTCCATTTTAAAGAACACTGCTTGACAAAATTTTGAAAAAGATTACTTACATTTTCGACTGAAGGCGTAGTTGTTTTGTCACCCTTTTGCTCAGCGGCTTTTGCTTCTGCCTTTTTATCCTTTAAAGTTTTCACTAGTTTCCATTTTGCTGTGTTACCTTGTTTCTCTGGAAGATTACTTATCACAACGATAACACCTTGTGTTTCATCATCCAGTGAATTTGAAATTTTAATTCCATGATTGTCTCCTATGGACTCCTTTTTGCTAAAAGAAGGCTTATCGTTGCTAACTAGATTTTCTTCGGAAAGATCTTCTTTGTTTATTTCCTTTTCTGGCTGCACAAGAGTTTCTGTAAACTCGGGGATCTGCAAACAGTCTTCATTCTCTTCCCAGTCGCTTCCTATAAGAGAATCTGGGCCACCAGTCATACTCGAAGAATCTCCTTGGGCAGACAAGACATTTTCTTCGTCATAGTTGTTTTTTTCTCTCAAATCATCCACTATATTTTCATCTATAACAACGCAAGGCAAAGACCCTCTGCTTTGACATAAATCTGGAATATTTATTGCATCCTCTTCTAAAGCTGAAGTCCCATTGGAAAAAGATAACCCTTCATCTCTTAATATGTAAGTTTCAAATATGTCTCCTTTTTCTAGGTTGTCTTCGAGTTCTTTTAATTGTTTCATGCCATATTGAAACCATTCATCTTCCATGTCAATACTATCATCAGTACTTTGCCATCTTGACAAAGTTCGTGAAATAGGCTTGGGTGATCTACTACCATTCTCAGAACCACGTGATAATTTGAGAAGCCTATTTTCAGTTTTTAAGTCGTCATGCAAATCATCATTTTTGTGGCCTGCAATTGTCTTAGAGGATTGCTCTTCTGGTTGAAGATTTTGTTCCAAAGACATTTCTTTTCCTTCTGAAGTAGTTGAGGTTTCCCACTCTGTAGCAAAAGGGACTGCATCTACATTATCTTCAAGACCCTGACAACTTAAACTTAAAAGAGGTGCCATATCGACATTTGCTTCAAAGTCCTTGTTTATGATGTACATTTTGCTATTGTCGAAATCTTCAGGTAGCACCTCAGGAACGTTTACTTCTTTTTTTTGTAGTTTAAGGTGATTTTTGAAGTTCTCTTCAAGATTTTCATCAAGCACTATACATTCTTCATCTGCTTGAAACTCAACATTGGCACGGGGGACTTCTATAAACTCCTTTTCATTAAGATGACGTCGTAAGGAACCACTCAGAGAATTTTCGTTAACTTGAACAGGTTCGGAATTTTCTTCAGTAAAATTACATTGTTTGCTACTTACCAGTTCAAAAATTACTTGGGTCTGAAATTTCTTATCATGATGAGCATCAATACCATCCAAATTAATACTATTATCACTAATATGGAAGCTGCCTTTAATGTTTGTGAATACTTTTTCATTCGATTTTTCGACAAAAGATGGAGAGGAGTTTTTCACTTGCTCAATTTTCAGTGAATTCACGTCAGGACCGGAATTGTGGGCACAATCTCCTACATCAGTTGAAAAATCACTATCGGTTTCAATGGGCTCTTTCCATCCTTCAAAAGGATGAATGATCCTTGAATTTGAGTCGTTTTGTATTCCTTTCTTTTTGTTAAAGTATTTATTTATTTTAGTACATTCAACGTTTCCGGCACTGTTCTTTTCTTGTAAACTACCCGTGCTACTTCGTCTAAATACTTTGTAGTTCAACATATTTGAGATTTTAAGCAAAATGTTTCTATCGCGTTTCTTAGCCGATCTTAACACTTCTTTATCTGGTTGTGCTATTGTTGGCAAAGAGCTGGACCTTCTCTGTTTTAGTGAAGATTCTTTTCCTCGGCCTGGTAGCCATCCAGTCACGCTCGTGATTTTAGATCTTATTGTTCTTTTTACTTCATCATTGATCAAAGGTTTCCGTCTTGAAGTTCTAGCCTCTCTGGTAAACTCTCGCATGCCAGTGTTAATACTATGATTCATTTCAGAATCCATTGTTGGTTTTAGATCAAGCGTAAGTCGATTTTTTTCATAGTTTAAAGTATGATATGGATCTTCTGGCCTTGGGTTCCAGGGATTACCCTTAGGAATACGTTCTGGAGCACCAGGACGAGTTCCCAGGTTAGCCTCTTTGGGAAGTTGGCTATTATCATGAATATTTCCAAAGTAGGGTCTAAAATATTCTCTTCTATAATGAGATGGAAAATAGGAGCTCTCAAAACCATAATATTGCAATGACGGATCGTTCATAAAGTATAGAGGATCAATCGGGCGGTGAAACTGTGTCGGTGGTATATAAGACATGTTTAGACTCTCGCGATGCTCATATGGAATATGAAGTGGTACTCTTGGGAAGTATCTTTGATCATAAGAAAAGTCGGGTACGTCTAACGAGCTATTGTACTTTGAGTCGATGATATCATGAAAGTAAGGATCTTTGCCGTAAAATTCGTTTTCCTTACTATGTCGTTGTCTCTCAAACATTCCAAATGAAGAACAGGAATCAAAATATTGTTTTCTATTGGATTTTACTTGTCTAGTAAAGTCGCCTTCTGTGCTTGGAGCTGGATCAGGAATCTTTTTAAATGTACCAGAAAAACCCGGAGCTGGACTTGGAATTCTGTTACATGGATAGCTTGAATAGCTAGCCCTACGTTCGCTATTCAATGTCTGATTGAGGCCTTCATCAAACTTAACGTCTTTAGCTAGATCTGAAGAAATTAAGCTTGCATAAGTCTGGGAAAGCGGACAAGTTTTATCATGGTCATTCAAATGCTTTATAAGTATTTCTGTTAATGAAACTCGATTACATGGGTGAGTATCAGATGTTAATTCGTCAGACGCAAAAGAAGAAGCCATGTGACTGCTTTTGGGAATTCTTGACTCTTTATAATTTATGCTAGCCCTCAACTTGGGACTTTCTGGTGACTTATCATTGCTAGAGAAAGCACTTAATGACGAAACACCTGAATCCGATCTAGCACCAGAATTACGTGTAGAATACCGCAAGGGTGACAATTTTCTTCTTTTTGGGGAACCGCTTAGATTACAAACAGAATTCTCTGTATTTTTGACTTTTGAATATTGATTAGTAAAAGAAGTTCGATACTGTCGTTCAATATTTGCTTTGTTGGGACAAACATCACTTATTTGCCTAAAATTCTTTGCAAGAACTGGGCTAGAATTTTGAATCATGTTTTGTTCATGATCCGCTTGCTCCCAAGAGTAGTCTAATAAGCCATCTTTTGATCGGGGCTGTGGCGTTAGTGATCGACCCTTTACATTTGTGTTTACATCGGTAAAATCCTCAGGATGGACGGGTTTCTTTTCTATGTTACAATGAATGTCAATGAATTCGTTTCTTTTACTTAATAATCTACTTTTGAAGCTTTCACCTGTGCTACAAGACTCCGGTACTCCCCGGAGAAAATCGATGTTTTCTTGAGAACGAATTTCCTCAATAAATCCATCCTTGCCTTGAATTGAAAGAGGCTGGGATGATTTTTCTAGAGTATCAGATTTTGTCCAAAATATGGAAGCATTTTCTGGGTTGTCAGAATCACATTTTGCAAGACTTTTTTCTTGACGATATGACAAGTAGTCCTTAGAACTATATATAAAGTGGTTTTGCTCTTTCTCGCTTTCAGTTCGCAATTTAGCACGGTTAAGTCTTTCCCGTTGAATTTTTTCTGAAATTTCAGTTAGCTCTACACGTAATTTTTCAAGTCTGTCAACTGAACTTTGCTGAACATTACCTTGACTACTCACTGCTTTAAATGTTGGCTGCCTATTAGAAGAAATCAGATCACTTTTCTGTAATGAAGAACTCCAACTATCGTCTACAAGACCGCACTCGTCTCCACTTGCGTCTTTATTAGCAGCTTTCATGTCACTTGGCATCACATCTTCAACATTCTCAAGTCTTGCCTTTATCTCATAGTAATCAACTGATAGATAATCCAATGTTTTCCAAACAGTTTTAAGTTCATTTTCTAGCTCATATATTTTAACTTGAATGCTTTGTATAGTTGAAGTGCGACGTCTTCTACCTGAAATGTGTTTTGGCACGGTTTCAAAGCTAAGTTCTGTGTCACTTGCACATTTCAAGTCCCATTCCATGGATTTTTTTTTTTTTTTTTAATACGGTCAACAGAAAGTCATGCTTTATGAAGAATTAGCTATCAGCTTCAAAATTCTAAAATAGCTCATACGATTTATACTAGTACCAGTATAACTGATTTAGGAACATAAGATCGAAATTATTGCTAAAATCTTAGCTATTTTTGGTTTAAAATAAAAAGCTATTTAACAAGTAACCACTTTTTTGGATGATAATCCTTCAAAATACAGAAACACTCCTTGATTCACCAAAGATTGTCTTGGGACTACCGAATTAACTTGCATTATTTCCATAGCTTGGAATGGTAAGTATTTGTCTTGCGCTTTGAAGGCAAACTGTCATGGGAAAAGTAGACATAACTGGAAGCAATTCTCTATCCCAGTTTCCTTAATTCCCTTTGCTAATACTGCTATTTTTAACACATGGCTTACCAACTGATTAAAGGAAAAAATAGAATAGGAAAATGACAAACCTTTCTGTTCATTATAATTAGATTTATTAAAAATGATAACTGGAAATAATATTTTAAATCTCATTACTATTTTCATTTTCGACAAAGAAGTGCAAAAGTGAGCTAATGGTACTATAATATAATATTAGGGTGGAATTGTCACATTACTAATGAAAATCAAACAGTTCGTGGTAACGAACTGTAAGTAAGAAGCGATACGGCTTAATAGTAAGCGACACTCTAAAAAAAAGATTTTGATACCAAAAGATATATCAAAAGAATTGAATTTCTTTCTGATTTTAAATATATAAGTTTTATTAAGTTTAGTCTTACCCATCAAAAGTTACGAGCCTTAGAAAAATTCCCTGATTTTCAAAAAAAGGGGAAAACACTTCCAAAAATTCATAGAATCTTAATGAAAATCTTACCATCAGATTAAGCGTATGAGAGAGCCCTACTGTAAAGGTTTCAATCTCCTATCTGCAAAATGTGAAATTTTGTACTTTTTCCCAGAAGAAAGATCACGGATGCGTGTTTTTTTTCTCCAGGGGTGATCGTACCGACTCAATGGGCCTAAAGCATCGGGAGAGGGCTCATTCTAACGAAAATTAGAAGTTTTAATTCCCTTTTCATGTGACCAAAATATTTGGAGGGCAACTAGGCCCCCTCCCACGCCACTTTTTTCTCAAAATCCTCCAATTATACTAATAAATATAATAATAATAGATTACTATCTTGTTCAACATAGTTGAAACTTTGTCTTTGGAGATAACAGGACCCCCCACGGCCCCTGGGAAATGGTCTTTAAGTTAAAAAATTTTCCCATTTTTTACGCATAGTGTTTGTTATTGAGAAGTATGCATACCTTTTTCGGGTAGGGAGGGGAGGACAAATTTTTTGCTAAGGTTACTTTGCACGGGGATAATTTTCTATGGAGAGGGAATTTTCCATGGGGTGAACTTTTCAGGGGAAATTGTATACCGGAATTCCTGTACTAAATTTCTTTATATGTCTTGCTTTCTCTTTACTGACTCAATTTTACGCGTTGAAGTGTTAAGGGTAATTGTCCGGGGTAAATTTTCACCAGGATTGAATTTGTCCAGAGGATATTTCCGTGGGGAGGGGGATTTTTCCGTGGAGGTGGAGCCAAATTTCCTGGCACTATTTAAAAAACGTTCAGAAATTAAATAAAAAAAAAATTTCAACTCAAAGTAAGGAGCAATATTAAAACTTAAATCGAACAGAAATTATTACCTATACGAGGGGGATTGCCCTCCCCACAACACCTCGCTCTTTACGACAAAGTTTAAATTTTGTTCCAATTCTTTAAAAGCAACTCCTGAAGCACAAGGGTCGTTTAGTTAGAACTATGAGTAGTTTTTTTTAATGCCGAAAAACTTTAGGGTGAAGAGCGAGGTGCTGTTGATGGGGCAATCCCATGGGCGCCCATATGGGAGGGCAGGGGGGGGGGCTCCTACCCCCCCCCCCCCCTGGCTGAATGATGCTGCCTTATTTTAATATTTCGGTCCTGAGATTTCTATTAAAAAGCATTAAAAGTGGCAATTAGACGAAGTTTGCCTCCCCCTTGAATTCAGCTTATGGGCGCCCATGGGCAATCCCCCTGGTATACGTAATAATTTCTCTTAGTTTTAAGCTTTAATATTGCTCCTTACTTTCAGCTGAAAAAATATGTTTTGCTTTTTTATTTAATTTAGTGTAAAACGTGCACCGTTATGGGATTTAATCTCACTGTGTTCTACAGATCGTAATGTCATCACAGTCTAGCTGTTAAACAATTCTTAATACTCATTAATCTTTCCATTTTCAACAAAGAGAAGCAAAAGTAAGCGAAGGGCACTATAATATAATATTAGGGTGGGGAATTCAAATTAGTGAAGAACATTTAGTGTAAAACGTGCACCGTTACGAGATTTAATCTCAATCTCTTCTAAAGATCATAATGTCATCATAGTCTAGCTGTTAAATATTTTTTAAATACTAATTAGTATTTTCATTTTCAACAAAGAGGTGCGAAAATGAGCGAAAGTACTATAATATAATATTAGGGTGGGGATTTTCACTTTAGTAATGGAAATTTAGTGTAAAAGGAGCCCCTTTAGGGGATTTAACCTCACTGTGTTCTAAAGACCGTAATGTCATCATAGTCTAGCTCTTGAAAACTGCATCATTATTTAGTAGGTAATAGGGTAAAAACATCCTGATTTTGCAATATAATGGCAAAGTACGTTAATTTTTGACTCTTGGATACAGATAAAATTAATGTTCAACTAAAGCCTCCATATCACATTGTTGCTCTTGATAACGATAGTAACGCCTTGTGTTTTATACCGTCCACAAGTTAATTTAACAATGGCAACACTTTTTGATGAGGGTTCTTCTTTACTACTGAAAGATTTTCATTCATTGCTTTTTTTGTTTAGAAAGAATTGCTTTTTTTATAACCTGATTTAGTTGAAAAATATTTTCTGAAGCTTTAGATGTGCCTCATACTGGAAGAAAATTCCCGGTTTATGTAGGGTGATTATGTAGTTTTAAAATCATTAGTGATTTCAAAATCGTCAGCAGGTGGCATTTTGGCTATGTTCAGACGGGTTTCGTGTCCTAAAATGGCCAAAAATGATATTCCATCAAGTGTCTACTATTTTGTTGTAAAACTAACTTAAACAAATTTTGATCTATTGGATCGTTTGGTATTAAGGAAAAATAAGGATTTACCTCGTAAGTTACGGCTCACTGGAAGGCAATTGAAAAGTATAAAAGAAATAAAAATAGACTGAACAAGTTAAAGATGCAACACCCAGATAAAGACCGTCACCCAACATAAACATTTTTGAAAGTTGTAAAAACTGGCTAACCCTTGTTCTTAGAGAAGCAGGAGGAAATAATTATCAAAATGTGTTTCATAAACGTAACTCAGCTCAGAATAAATGAAAATCAGAAAATGAGAAAATAAATAAAGTTAAAACATGAAATACCCTATCTCATATTGCAGCTCGTGAAGGAGTTCAGATAACTAATAAAAAAAAGGCGGTGGAAGCATATGTTGACCATTTTAGAAAATTAAGACATAGTTTGGTGTATCAAATCTCTCCAAGAGACATGATCATACAAACTGTTCACCATACAAAGTTGACCAGGCAATATATATTGTACCCTACTCAGTTTTTTGGCATTCCAAAAAGCTATTACTTTACTTGAAGAGCACAAGTTCATTACATGGATCATATGTTTAAACAATAGCCTTAAATCGGCAAGACCTATTGTACAACAGACCAAGGAATGGGTGCCCTTATAATCTAAGACTTTGTTGAATTTAATGCATGTTGAAATCCAGGGAAAATTAGATACACTTTTTTCTCTTGGCACAATCTGTAGGCCGTAACGACGGCTCCGTGGGCGTCATATCTCGTATGGATATTGAAGAGACACGGAAATATATATTCCTCAATTTGAAAATATATATCCCAGTTCTTTTCCTGTTGCCATCTGATTTTTGTTTTGTTCAAAACAGAGTTCTAAAAAGAAAACAACCCTAAAGTTTCTGATTGCATTCTGTAAATCAGTTTTATGGTATCATAGATAAGGTTCGTGTTGCGGGGAACGATGAGCTTCTATCGAATAATTATTTTTGACTATAGTTAGGTCTAATCTTTTCGACATCGATGCTCCTAGTGTGCTGTGAAGTCTTCCCTTGCTTTAGGATTTAGAAACTTAAAACTTCGAGTCGCAGAGTCAGAATCTATAGTCAGAGTAGACAACACAGTAGAGAAAAATTCAGTTATTCTTTCAGTGGACTAAGCTAGTAGAATAGGTCTATTGAATTTGCCAAGGCCCCCGTACAAACAGGTTTTTCTGGTAATTCTATTCTATAGGATCATTACACTCTTTCTTTGCCAGGGGATTTACTCAATTTCAAAGTTCAATGTCTTTTTTTTTAGTGATAAACCAAAACCAGCATCTCTTGTTTCGTTGTTATGCAATTATTTTTTGTATATATTCAGGTTTCAAATTAGATTGTTCAACAGTTTTGAATAGTTTATTCAACTTATCACTACAGACATTTTTTGGAAACATTTACATAGAAAATGGATAATTCTAAGCAATTTCTGGTGAGTAAAAATTTTCTCATTATTATAATAAAAAAGAAATTGTGTTGTCATTAAGTTATGGAAGAAATTCTTTCCTTACACTGTTTGGTTACCTCTTTTAAAAAGTTTTGACTACTTAAGACTGACACTAGAACTAAGGGTACTTATACACTTAGAAGCCTATTGTTCAGGAGCTGAAACCTCTAAATAGTTCTCTTATAGGCTGAAATTTACGGTGCGATTTTTATCAAGATCAGTGGGCCTTTTTAGAGATGTTTTTTGAAAAAAGTGCTTAGCTTTCGATCGGTAATTTGGGGTTAGAATAAAATGTTGATTCTTTTAATGTATTGATTGTTACAAAAGCTTCCTTTTTATCAAGATCAGCGGCTTTTTTTTTAGGGATGTTTTTGAAAATACTTCCAGGCCAGTCTGCATTTACGGTGTGATTTTTATCAAGATCAGTTAACCTTTTTAGGGATGTTTTTGAAAAAAGTGCTTAGCTCTCGATCGGTAATTTGGGGTTAGAATAAAATTTTAATTCGTTTAATGTATTAACTGTTGCAAAGGCTTCATTTTTAGAGTGTTGGTTTGTTCCCGACTTATAGTTCACTATCATATACTTATTGAAAACGTATTTAAACGATATTTTTAGGTCACAGTCGTCTAATGCTGCTTTTCGTCTTTATAATAAGAAGAGCAAAAAAAATTTAGAATCTATTACGACTTCTTTCGTCTTCGATAAGTGCGTGGATAAAAATTCTAATTGGCATTTTTTTTTGTTTTTAATTCACAAAATGGTTGGTTTAAGTTTTCTTTTACAAGATAATCAGACAGGAAGGATGGGGTACATAGATAGGGAGTAGGGCTCGCCTAATGATGCTTTTAGTCTTTAGAAGAAGAACCAAAACAATTCAGAATATATGCTGCTTACCTTAGTTTAAGAGCTGAAAATCATTCTAAAAAATCTAAATTTGTAACAATGAGTATTTTATTTTGATAATAAAGGAAAATATAAATATTTATTTAATTGAAAAAAAAAATGTTTTACACTACTTTAGATGCCTAACATAAACTGAATTATTTTCCAAACCCAAAATGCATTTTTTTTTCATGCTAAATTTTTGTCTTTTTTTAAAGGAAGAAGATACGTGCTATAATGCCCCTCTGGAAAAGAAAGCGAGATGGAGCGAACCTGCATTAATGCAAGCCACAAAACCATCAATTATCAAATTCGCTGGAAGAACTACACATGACCTGGACCAGCCAATGGCCGCGAATCTTTTAATGGCAGGGCCCTCTAACCCCAGTGTTAGCTCCATACAAGTTGGAAGGAAGTTGAAGAGAGAATAGACTCCTTCATATAATGCCTCAGCTCAGCCTACTGAAGATTGTGAGCTTGACCCCCTTCAAGTTTTGCCAAGGAGTTCAGATATAGAAGCCCAGTCAGAATTTGTAAGTTTATACATATTTTTTTTGTCTATCCATATTTTCAAAAATAAGGTAAATTTTCTCAGGCGCATAGCTTTTGATGAATAAAAACTTAAAATTTGTTTATAAACTATTTAATTTTCCTTAATTAACCAAATTAACGGTATATAAAGGAACGCTTTTAACACATTTCTATAAAAAAAAAAAAAAAAAAAAAAAAAAAAAAAAAAAAAACACCCTACCTTTTAACTTCTAACCAAGACGCATTATAATGCAATAATTCCAATATTCCTTTTAAAAATAAAAACTATCTATTCACTGTTTCTCAAACTGCCGTATATTTTGTACTAAACCGTCACGCATATCCGGTGCTATCAAATTATTCCCATCGCTACAGTCTGAATTTTAATCCGCTGAGTGAGGTTCTTGAAACAGGATATGTATTTGAGATAAGAAGGGTCTTTTTAATATTCTCCGATTATGTCTTTCACATGCGAAGAAAATATTATTTTGCATGAACTCATTTTCAAGCAATTAACACAGGAAAAAAGGTTTTTTAATAATTTCCAAATATGTCTTCACAGCGATGACAAGAAACATTATTTGGGCGAACCCGTTTTTGGTCATTTCATTGAAACACTTAGGTGTTTTCAAGAAAGAATTTGAGGCTGTTCTATTTGAACAGTGTTGTGAAGTCCGATACCCCCAACTCGAAAGGGCATCGATCCTCCTACCTCATAGGAAGCTCTTGGTTCCCAAGGGTCCTCCCCGGGAGGGGTTGGGGGGGGGTAACTTTTTAGTAAAAAAAAAAAAAAGTGTGTTATAATTGTGATAAAACTTTCGTCAAAAAAAAAATATTAATCCATTCATTTTCTAGTTTCAGGGGGAAGCTGTGAAAACTTCTGCCTTCCCTGGTCCAGGACTTCAAAGTATTATGGGTAATTGCCCCCTCTCGCCAGATGTTAGTGAAGGTAAGTTATTTGATATCCTCCTGGATTTTCAATTTACAGCTGAAGAAATGGACAGTCTTATTCAAATTGTTGGCCCTAATTCTTCCGGGGACATTCTTAACGAGAACTTTAAAATTAGTGAATTGAGTCCTGAACAAACAGGGTCAGGACATGAAAATAGTGTTACATCCCCGGAATTGCTTGATTTTTATTTGTTAGAATCTGCTCTAAGCCATTTGCAAACATACAGGGTAGATTTTAGCTCCCAAGAGGAAAACGCTGGCATTATTTTAAATGGCCCTATGAAAGTTCTCCATAGCTATATTGACAAAATTCGAGCAAAAATTGAGATTCAGATCCAGAAACTGGGAGGTCGAGGGGGAATTAAAGCCTCAGTGAATCAAAAAGTTTACTTACAAAAGGGAACATCTGGCGACGTTTTTTATTTTCATTTTTCGACAGGCAACCAGACTTTCTACCCAGATCTAAACGATTTTCAAGACAACTTTTTCAACTGGGTAAATAAAGTAATTTCAACTTTGGATACATTTAATGAGAGGGGAAGTGGGTCCACAATTTTATACATTGAACGTATGGATCTGAATCTCAGTATATTTAAAAAAAAATTTTATTTTAAGGGGAGGGCGAGATAAAAGAATAAAATGCCACCCAGATTTGTCGTCTACAGGAGGTGTTCAAGGTTTCAATTTTGACACGGGGCTTCAATGTTTTAAATTCGCGTTTTTAGCAGCAGCCCATAAGACATTAAAAAATGAGTCATCAATGAAAAATCTCGACAGTTATGCACGTAACGGTGGGAAAAATTTCCATAAATTAATTTTTTATTTTTTTGTGGGAATGTATCGGTTGTCCTTTAAAGAAATAAGTATTTTTGAGAAAGCAAATGAAATTCTTGGGGTGGGGGTGTCTGTTCTCCAGTACGACACTGAATTTGTAGATGGGGGAAAAAAACCAAATAAAAAGGGGTTTTGTACTCAGTGAGGACACCGATGGTGGAAAATGTTAAAAATTGGGTATGGATTATTTACGAGCCTCCCAAAGATCTAAATTCTTATGGTAATTTTTTCCCCGTTACGGCGATAAGTCGACTCCTCTGTTAAGGCAAGAACAAAGGAGAATGTGTCTATTGCCCCATGTGCCTTTCCTAGTTTAGATCTGAGCGAACGTTTTCAGTTCCCATGGGGCATTGCAAAATTCACGGAAATCAAAGAATTGACATGCCGGCAGATGGCAAAGACATTTTACAATTTAAAATTTTTCAAAATTCTCTTCTACAATCTGGTAAAGTGTCTTTAGACTGTGAAACAAGACTGCTTGACGTATCAGACCCGCCACGGCCCAAGCTAGTAAAGAACAAAAACTAGGGTCATTGTTCGACGCACATAAAAGTCAAGACGCCAAAATTAAAATAATATTGGAAGTGTTTTTTTTTTACTATGAAAGAGTAGGTAAGTATGGACCATTTATTGGTTCCCGTAATGAAAACAGCACACAGGGTGATTTCACGATTATGTCGTAATAATGATCCGATAACTGTCGAATAAAGAGCAGTCGGCATTGGAAAAAGAACCACTTTGTTGGGCGTGTAGTAGTACCCTTTCATCGAAACACGCGGCCCTGGATCACAATTACCTTATTGACCCAAATTCAACGGGGAAAAGTAATTTTCGTGGGTGGGCTCACAACTTGTGTAATTTAAAAATTAAACAGCAACTTTTTCTACTGGTTTTTATACATAACTCTAACTACGATCTGAAGTATGTGCTACCTGCATTGGCACATCTTCAAAGAAATGGAACAGTAGATGATGATGCATGGGTGATAGACAGCTTTACGTACAAAATCATACCTAAATCAGCGGAAAAGTTGCTTGTTTTGGAATTTATTTGGAAATTTGTTGAAGCCGGCGTTAAGCACATGAATAAAATTCGCTTTTTAGATTCCTACAGTTTTTTCCCCAAATCATTGAGCGAATTAATTCAAGTGCAGAAAAACGATGACGGCTGCAATGCTTTCCCCCTTCTCAAGCAACAATTTCCAAATGATTTATATGATTTGTAAACGGTCAAGGGCATCTATCCTTATGACCATTATTGTTCCATGTCGAGATTCGCCGAGGAGACTATTCCTCCAATTGTATCGTTTTATGACAGTCTTCATAATCGTAGATACACCCTCAAGGAATAAAATTTTGCTAAAAAAAGTTTGGGCAGAGGGCAGGTGTAAAAATGGATTTGACTACTGCAAGCTGTATTTGTCGAGTGACGTGTTAACTTTGTTAGACACTATGTGTAAAAATACGGATAAAATCTATGAGGAATTTAATATTGTTGTGGTGCATTATTTTTCTTCGCCTCATCTAGGGATGGTCATTAGTCTGAAAAGTCGGGGTGAAAAACTTGGGCGACTCCCCGCCCGTTCTAAGCCCCGGTTTCGCGCGAGGTACAGGAGGGGGGGTTTTGTTTTTAATGGAGACCTTATCTTGGACACCGAGACCCAGGGAGGGAATACGGGGACAAGATCAAATGCAGTTTTTCTCTATATGAATTCTCTACCCCTCGACCATGACCCATTATGCACGACCTTGCGGCTATTGTAAATGGTTCAATGACCCTCAAGCTGCCCATTTCCCCAACATTAACAGTGTTGAGGAGACTGTATCAGTTTAGCAGTCTTGGTAAATAGATGAGGAGATACAAGTTAAGCTTCAGAATTCAGTAAAGAATTTGGTTTTCCCGTGTATCAATAGACCTGTGACTAAGGACTCTTTGAGCCCTCGCAATAGGCGTTTAGTCGAGGTGGACGGATTGCATTGGACACCTTCAAAACTGAAACTTATTGCTGACCTTCTGCCGAAAAAAAACATAGTTGTACATCATGTGGCATTAAATTTTATTTGCAACGGCGGTTCCAATATCAAACATGGTCAACGGGCACTTGTGGTTGGTTAAAATAATTATCTAAAAACGCCTGTTGACACTTTTGTCGGAAAAAATTATGAAGAGAAGACTAAGGCTGAAAGATGCATTTATAAAGTCATGCTAAATTCAACTGTCGGCAAAAAATGTGAGTGTTCGCAATAGGAATCGTTGTGACGTTGTGACCGATCCAGAACAATGTGCTCGAATTATTACCGATCCCAATTACACTTCCTTTACAATCATTTGCCCGGACATGGTACTTTTGAATAGGAAAAAAAGACGCATTGTCTTGAATAAAAATGTTGCAGCAGGCAGTGCTATCTTGGAGATCTCAAAAAAACTCAACTTAGAATTCTACTACAATGTGGCTAGGGTACAGTGGCCGGAAAAGGGGCAAGTAGAGGTCTGCTACGGTGACACGGATTCTCTACTGCTCAAAGTAAAAACACCAAATCTAATTGATGATTTGGCGCACGGTGAAATTATCAGCTCAAGGATGGACTACACCAATTGGAGTGGTGGTCTTTACCCTGAGCTAGTAAAACGTCGGGCGCCCAATCAGCTTTTATTTTTTAAATCTGAAACGGGTAGCGACATGATTTCCCGTGGTATGTTTGTAGGTCCGAAGGTGTACTTTATACAGACATACGACGAGGAAATCAAGAAACGTTGCAAAGGAGTACCCACGCGCTATGTGGACAAGAATTTCGACATGAACATTTATAGGAATTGTATTGTTGAAAATGCAATTCCACAAGCCAAATTGTTGGCAATTCGTTCATTGAACTACACGAACTATACTGTAAATGTAGAAAAAATAGCCATGAGTATCATTTCCAACAAGGTCTATGTTTGTCAAGATGGTGTGACCACCCTCCTCCTTGGTCACTATTTAACTTCAGACCGGATCGAATGTATTGCCCACAGGGAAAGTCTCGGTTTAAATAAAGTCCTGTAAATTATTTCCTAAAAACCTTTTGGGGGGGAGGCCTCGCGGGCTTTGGGGGGGGGGGGGCCTCGCGGCCCGGGGGGGGGGGGCGCCAGCGCGGGGGGCGCACCGTCACCAAAGTTATCTTTTTTTTTGGACTTAGAGCAGATTTTTTTTTTCAAGTGCCATCTCTAATTTAATGTTTTTTTTCTCTATAAATAAACAAAAAAAAAATGTTTTTTCTCTCTGTACCTTTGTAAATGTTGTATTTTTTTTTATTATAAATAAATTTAAAAAAGTGTATTTTTTCAAATGCTCTCTCTAATTTAATGTTTTTTTCTCTAAAAATAAACAAAAAAAGTGATTTTTCTCTCTGTGTGCGTACCTATGTAAATGTTGTTGTATTTTTTATTATGAATAAATTTAAAAAAAGTGTATTTTTTTAAATATATAGTTTCTTTTTTATGTGAATATAGTAAAGGAAAAAATATGATTCTTTATTCGTCTTTGTCTTTGTCTTCTTCTTGAAGAACAGAGTAGTACTAGTAGTAGGGAAAAATTATATAGTCATTAGATAATTAGGGTCTATAGCTGGTTGTCCATGTGAACTATTGAAAGGAACATGTATCAATTTAAAACACCATTCAGATCGTTTCTGTGTGGGCCCTCAATGTCGGGCAAAACAACACTCTTAACTGAAATAATTAAAAATTGTGATAAAATGTTTGCGGAAAAGCCTGAAAATATCTACTATTGTTATATTATTTGGGAGGAGTCGTACAATAAAATAAAAGCAATTGCTGCCACCACAATGGGATCTATGAAGATACAGTTCATACAGAGACTAGATGTTTTCAACATTTTTGAACCAAACTCTTGGCTGATCATTGACGATCTGGCTGAATCTATTGAACAATGGTCCCAGCAAATACTGCAATTGTTCACTGTTCTTTCTCATCATGAACAGATTTCCGTTACTCTGGTTCTACATAATCTCTTTCGTCAGAGCAGATGTACGCAAACACTTGCTTTGAACTGTACCTACTATATCATCTACAGAGTTGTTAGTGATTCTAGCTCGCTAATAACCCTAAATAAAAAAATATATCCAGTAGCCTCTAAATTTCTACTCTCGGCATACAATCAGGCAACTAATGAACCCCACGGTTATATTCTGCTGGATCTTAATCAAAATACACCCGAGGATTTGCGTGTAGTCACAGATATTTTCGACAATGAAATTACAGTATATCTCCCGGTGAACACTAAAAAGACCTATTAGTCGCTATCATGAAACTGAAGAAACTACATGAAAATAGGCACTTGTTTTCAGTTCTAAGCACTTCAAAACCATATCTTATAAAATCAATCCTCAAAAATGGTATCGACAACTTGTACAGAAATAGTTTATATGGACATTGTTTAAGTTTATTAAGGTTTATGTTCGACTGCCAGAAAAGGTAAAGCTGCAAGAAACGCTAAATCGTTCCAGCTTAAGTGCATTGGCTAATCAAAAGACAGGGTATACCTTTAAAAGTACACGACTAATTCAGACAGGTAGTAACCTTTTCATGAAGGTACTACCAAGTTTTGCTGGACCTTTCCTCAATTTTTTCTAGATGGCTAAACCCTATAAATTGACTCCAATAGAACTTGCTCTCTCACCAGTGGACCACTTTGACGAAAATCTGAGTAAATTCCTCGACAATGAAACTATTGATGATGATAAAAAACTGATTTTACTTCAAGATGCACTTCGCCGAGTGGGCAAACACTATCGATCAAAGCCCACTGCTGCTGTTGCTGATCCCAAAAAAGAATCATATCCTCAAGAGTCTCCTGCTGTTGTAACAAAATAAAAGATGGTGTATTTGTTTTAATTTGTGTTAAAATTTGGAAATCTAATGCCCCACTCATATGGTTAAAAAATTAAAATACTCCTAATCTATCTCTTGGAAATTGAACAAATTCAATTTGAGAGAAATTGGGAAATTATTATAATTCAAGGCAAGAGATATAATCTACTTGATTTAATGTATGACATGGTTACAAATCTTAAAGGACTATTATCATTTGACACTCATCTATAAAACTTTCTAAGTACATTAAACTTCCCCTAAAGTCTTATTGGAAACAGCCAAATTCTAAAAAAATTAAATTAACATGGCTCATCATCATCATCAACATTAAAAGATGAACTTGAAGAAGAAGATTTTAAATCAATTTTGGAAAATACTAGCACACCACTGATATCTAGACAAAAGCGAAGACGTATCAAGTCAACGTCACCACCACCACTACAAGCCAGTATAAAAAAGGGTAGCGGACATTACACAACGTGTTTACGTTCAAAATGGCTGAAGTTCTGATAGGTGTTTATGAAAATATTGGCGAGGCGGGGAGTTTCAGTTTCCCCACAACTCTTTCCAAAGTCACGGGTGTTCGCACTAAAAGTGTACAAGACTATCTACAAAATGAACCAAGTTACACTCTGCATAGAAATCATAGACTTCGTGCCAATCAATATCGAAAAACTAAAGCCTTTTACCCATTGCATATAATTCAAGCAGATCTCCTGACTCTAGATGAACTTCAAAGACGTCACAATACACCGTACAAGTACATTCTACTTGCAATCAGTGTTTTTAGTCGCTATGCATATGCAATTCCATTGCGATCAAAGAGAGGTGTTGAAGTTGCTCAGGCCTTTGAAAGTATTCTCGAACAGGATTCATATAAAAAAATTGAAACGGATCGCGGTAATGAATTTGTTAATCCTCATGTTGCAAAAGAACTAGAGAAATATAGTACACTGCTCTATCATAATCATAGTCCTATAAAGGCTGCATTGGCCAAATGATTGATAAGAACTATTCAACTTTTAATTTCAAGATATTGTACATTGAAAAATACGCCGGCTTTTATTCATGATCTAGATAAAATCATGTTGATTTATAATCAACGACCTCATCAATCATTGTCCATCTCTACACCAACGGAAGTTCATCATTCGGATCATAATACAATTGACACCTTTCTTAAACAATATTCCAATGAATCAAAAGTCAAGAAGAAGAAAAATAAATTCAATGTTGGTGATACTGTTCGAATTAATAGAACAACTAATGTTTTTGAAAAGGGGAATTACTTGTGGTCCACTGAACTTTTTAAAGTGGCAAAAATCCTAGACACTAAACCCATAACTTATCACCTGCGTGATACCAAATATGAAGATATTCTCGGTGGCTTTTACGACTATGAATTGCTAAAAGTTAAAAATTCTAGTGAAATCTATCAAATTGAAAAGATATTAAAGACACGTACTCGCAGGGGTAAGAAACAGTTACTTGTTCGCTGGCTAGGATACAACTCGGATTTTGATTCTTGGGTCAGTGCTAAAGATATTGACAATGCTCAATGATTTCTATGTAACTTTCATGTCCAACGTTTCCGATCCTCTCTAAAATTAATTGAATACGACAAGTGATTTTTGGACAAAACTCTCCCCCGCCGTCATATTTGACGGTGAATATGAAGTGGCTATTGTCGACTGTATTATCAAAAATACCTTTGACATCCTGAGAAAGGATCGTAAATATTAAATAAAAATTAGAACGTTTGAATTCAGTGATGAAGGTGCAATGGCAACTTTTGACTCTAATCAGTACCCTATTGCTAACATCCCATACAGAAACTACAATAACATGCATGAACTGTGTCGAGTTATCAACAAAAAAATTGCAAGTCGAAAAAAAGGCGGTTTCACTTTCAATTACTCGACGGAGCAAAGGAGAATTTATATTACCAATCCATTTGAGAATGAAAGAATTTTCCTCAATGAGAATTTACGTGAGGTTCTTGGTTTTAAAAACCGTATTATTAAGACAGAAAATTTCAGTGGTAGTGACCATGTTATCTATGCAGACTATGCACCCAGCTTCTCCACGGACACTTGTATATTTCTCTAAGCTTCATATGTGGAAACATCTCGGTTTGGTAATTCAAATTTTCCCCTCCTACGATTTCTTGAACAAAAAACCAATCAAGAACATATTCACCACTACAATATAAAGAATCTTCAGTATATTCCCGCAAACACTTCCTATCGGGAACTCTGTCATTTAACACTAAGAACTGAATTTGGTGATCCAATAGCAATTTAAAAAGGCTTGGCATTGATTACATGCCCGTTTTGACCCATTGTCAACAACAACGACGGTACAATAACCTAAAAAATGAACGATAGAAGAATTCCTTTTGTCTGTCCCGATATTGACTGTTATGTTGGTGCTTTGAGTCCACGTCAAATAGGCAATGGATTGGACTACTACAAGGGGCGTACTACAATGTCTGGCTATGGTCTTGGTAGCTGGTTTGCTAAGCTATTTCGTTCTGCACTAGCCCTTGCCAGAAAATATCTTGTACCCGCTGCATTAAATTTTGCTGCCTCCACACTACAGGACTGGGGGTCGGGCAAGAATTTCAAGGAGTGTTAAGGACAATATTAGATCTTCAGCAAGAGCCGTTGGTGAACAATTAAAATCTTGACAAAATGGGCAGGGGGGATTGAAAAGGATGCGTTCGCGTCATTCACTCATCAGTCTCCACCCAGGCAGGAAGCAAAGGACATCAACAAGGACTTTGAGAAATAAAACAACGAAGGCCAATAAGCAGCAGAAGAAGAAAAACAAAAAGATTGTTAGATCAAAGAAGGATTTCTTCTCTTAAGATGACTTGTCTCCCCCGCAAGGAATCATATCCATCAATCAGCTCCTCATTGAATCTATTCAATGCTGAAAATGTTGGTGTCAGTGTCAAGTATAGCTACTATGACCAATTTTATCCCCAACAGCCCCTCTGGGAACATATACACTGTCAAATATTTTCCAATGAAGACTATTTTCGGTGAAGAAAAAGTCAGATAATACAACTCCAAATGCTGGCGATGGTCTCTCCTATGAAAACTGTATTCTACACAACCTATTCAAACAAATTAATGTATTTATTAATGGAACATTGGTGAGCACTAGCAATAATTTATCAAACTATGCAAGCTACATACAATTTATTATGATGACGCCAAAGGCGTACAAGGAGATGAGAGGACAATCATTGGGCTATGAATATCGAACAGGTGTTGATACTGACGGTGAGTTGACTACAGCAGTGACCCAGGAGTATCATCTAGTTGGAAAATTAAATCATGAGATATTCAATATATCCCAATGGTTACCCCCCAATGTCAAGATTGACATAAAGTTGCAGATGGCCCCATCGAATTTCATTTTGAGAAAAACACTTCCTGCAGCACCCGATGCAAATGTTATTATCACATCGGCAATTCTCCACGTCCGAAAACAACAAGTTATGAGCTCTGTTGCTTTGGCAGTGGAGAAGCTAAGAACCAATGGCAACAACAATAAACTTATTGTCCACAATAAGATCTCAAATCATCTACACATTTCCGCCGGCTATCGTATCGATAAATTTTCGAAGTTTATAAAGTAAGAAATAAAATCAAAATTTCATATGGACTTTCTAATGAGTAGCAGTGACGTTTGATTCTGGACTGAATCCCTTCATGATTTTAATTTTTTAGGTCTATCAAGCCTTGTGTGCAAAGTAAATGATATTCCACTGTATACTCTATCATTTGACAAAAAATCCTATAGAACTCTGTACGAGTTGACCATGCAATCCCTATATCATGACTCTCAACTATTTCAAAATGGAATAACCGATTCAATGTTTTCAAAAAATCATGGGGTTATTGTTTTGGACTTGTCAGGCACACAGGATATGAGCGTAGTACGAACTGGGAATGTACGTTTAGAGTTTACATTTGCCAATGCTCTGACTGAGAGTATCACGCTAATATCACTGAGTCAATTTGAAACCTATCGGGAAATCACACCCGACGGCAGTGTTCTACTAGATCTTGCACCATGAACACAAATCAAATAATCAATGTATTTAGTATGGATCCATACATGTCCCAGTACAAGTCCTATTGCATACCCTCGGACTTCATTGAAAAAATTCCAAGTGTTAACAATACCCTAATCATTGTTAATAGCAGTCCATAGACTTTGAAGACCGGCCATTGGCTATGCATCTTTCAAACAGCAAAGAATATTGAATTTTTTGATCCTCTTGGCCTATCGCATAAATTCTATACTCCATACATCAGCAACTTTATTGAAATCAGAGGGAAAACCATTATTCAAAATCAACGAAGAGTACAGGATTTAACGACTAAGACATGTGGCTTTCATGCACTACTCTTTTTCATGTTCAGATGTCGTGGCTACACCTACAAGCAGTTTCTCAACATCTACGTTGACTTACATCAATTGAACGAAGTTCTAGTGGAGAAAATACTTACAAGTTTATTTAATATTGATTTTAGTGCCCTAAGAATAAAATGTTCTAAAGATGTATGTGAAATTGTTTATTAATAAAAAAAAAATTATATACATGATAAAATGACTTTTTTACTCTTTAGATTTCATCCACTACTACTAGGTATTTGTCGACAACAACTAGCACAGGTAGATAATGTGATTTCACAGTGTACTGATCCTGATGTACTGCAATGTCAGGCTCACATTTTCTACAGTAGAGTGTGACTTCACTCTTGTCATATCTCTTTGTATAGTCAATGATACTATTCGCATTCATTCTATAGAATTCACATGTATCAATTTGAGTATTTGAAGCAATTTCACAAATAGTGTCCTCAAGTGTCGAATCACATTCTGTCACAGCCAAATAGAAATCAGTGGGACTATAATCAAAACACCCAGTGTTTTCACAACATTGACGTAGAAACCTTATTCTCTTGTTGTTCAAACAGTTGAATCGTTGACCTGGTTCCTCCTCCCTGAAAAATCTAAAACCATGACGATACCAATCTTGTAGCAATAAACTAAAATCACGGTTAGGATTCTTTCCAATCATACCGGGATATGTATTCTCCCACTGATTACATTTATCATAGTGACAATTGGAGCATAGATGTCCGCTAGGGTGAGAGTCACAATCCTCTTCAAGACAGGAATTAAAATCTGTAAATTGTACTGCATACCCTCTCTGCAATTTACATAGGTTGAATAATCGACACTTTTCATCATACTCATCAATCATTGTGCAATTCTCACATGATGACCAACTGCCCTGTGTGTACATACATAACAGACATGTATGGAATATTTTGTTATTTGTTAACGCTCTCACTGCCAAAATTAAACTGAGCTAGCAATATCAAAAAAATTGTATGAGATAGAGAGAGAGAGAGGAGTAAATCATGCTTGGGCACCATCTTTCTTATGAAAAAAAAAAGTCCTAAATTTCTAAACTAATGTTTAAAAAGCATATCCACAATATCATTTTGCTGTGTCGTGATCAATATATCAATAAATTGTGTAAATGAATTTGGACCACGATGTAGAAGCTTCATGCAATAGTCTAATGATGGATAATCAGTTTTCATCATATCGACAAGCATTCCTCGAGAAAATATCTTCCTTTGAATAGACAACTCTAGAAAATCATCATCTAGAATCAAACGTTTGTCCATATGAACTAGATTCCTCATGATTCGATCTTTCTCGAATCTATCCATTTTTTAGTCCTAACTCTCTCACGACCAACTTCAGAATAAACAGAATTTCTCTTTTCCACTCTAGAAAATATACGCTTGTCTACTATAGAAAGAAAAAAAATACCATTGATTTAGAAACAGTTTTTTTGAACATAATTACAATAATAATAATATTCACTGATGCATTTTGTTTTCATCAATATATTTCGACAGGACATCTAATTCTGACCAAAGTTTATTTATATGGAAAATATTCACTTTTACAGCAAAAACATAGTTGCTCCTCCTGCTTAAATTTGCTTAATGATATCACATATCTCGCATACACAATGTCCCATTAAAGGCATAGTCTACAACCGGCAGTTATTTCCACAGCTACATTAGGTACTCGTATATCGTTGCTGCTGCTGCTGCTGTCGGTTCCATCATTAATCTCCAATAGTGTAAATGCACCACTCATTTTTTTTCTCCACTAATATCCTCTCAAATAAAAAAAACTATTCTCTTTGAATCCAATTCTCTTACTAATATGAATTGTAAAGAAAACTATTCCTTATATTCAAATCATAATCGCCAATCAAGTTATACTCGTTCCTCTTGGCAAAGGTGTAATGACCAGTAGAATAGGACTACCAGAAAAACCTGTTTGTACGGGGGCCTTGGCAAATTCAATAGACCTATTCTACTTAAGCTATAGACACTGATTACCGACATTGATATCATACTTCTTGGGAACAGTCTTTAAATTTTTGAAAAACAGAGGTTATAGATCAATAATTTAGGCTAATATTTCAGAATGGAGGATATTATTTTTATTCATAAGATTAGAATCTGTTAAATGATAAAACAAAACCAGTCGTTTGAAACTGTTGAGGTCTTTTTTTTTGTCGAAAGTATCGTGTAAAAAATAGTACAAAAATGCAACAGTGAAAGTCAAATGATCATGAGCAGAACTTTTCTCTTTCACAGAAATAAATAATTTGTGAGTTTTTTTTTCGAAAAATAAATATTTGTACTGAAAGTGCTGAACGTCAGCTTACTAACGTTAAAGTAATGAAGGGTTAAGTGTCACCTTTCTATCTTTTTTTCTGTAATCTTTATATTGAAAGTATTGTCATGGAAATTTGAGAGGGAGATTTGGAAGTTCTATGGCCTTCTTAGGCTCAAAGTTTCATCGAAGAAGAAACAGCCCCCCTCCTAAATTTTTTTCTCCCCTCTAGATTTTCAAAAAGTTCTTTTCTCAGGATATTCAATAGATATCACTGTAGGAAAATTTGGATGTATTTAATTATGGGACCAAAATAGGTCAAATATTCGTGACACCAAAAAAGTTTCAAAAGCTTTGTGCCTCTGATCACCTTACAAGGGGGTCCCAATACAAATAAGAGTTGAGACTAATTTAGCCTGTATCAATTCGTTCCTTCTAAGGAACGGAAAACAACATCATTCACTGCCGATTAGCCCCAACATGCAGGATATGCAGACAAGACGAGGAAGACCTCAATGAAGAAAAAGCATTGAAAACTAAATTTGGCTGCGTTAATTTGTCGAAGCCGACACTGGCCCAAGAAAATTTGTTTTCTTCAATGGCTTAAACTTTCAAGGCCTGTAGAATACACAAAGAAAGATTGTCTTGGTCCAGTAAATAAGAAAACAAAGTTTTGAAGGAAAATTGGTTGCATTAGTCTCAGATTCAAGAATATTGCTATTTTTCGAATGGCTTTAAACTTGCAAGGAATAACGGCAGGGACAAGAGGAACTAGATGAAGACAAAAATATCGCAATAAATATCGCAAAATATCACAATAAATATCGCAAAAATATCGCAATAAATCATTAGACTTTTTTGTGACACACTCAATGAGGATAACAAAATTGAATAAAAAAAATTTCGAGCTTGATCCAAAAAATGAGGAATTTTTTCACCAATCAGCTTGAAATTAAGGGACCGAGTCGAAAGGACGGAGGGCAACTCGATTAAGTCAACTTTATAAGAACAATAAATTTCGGAAACAAACTTGGTTATATTAATTCATTACATCCGAAATTACTTTCTTTAGGAAGCCCAAAACAAACTTTTTTTGTAAAAACCTCCATCATTCATAATTAATTTAAAAAACTTTTTCCTCAAAAAAGTTTTTTGAAGAAAAAGACCTACATTAAACCCACGACGAGCGGAAATAGAGCCAAATAGTAATTCAAGGGTAGAACGAACTTTAACCACTATAAGGACGTGAAGCTCTAAGCGAAGAAACATCACAATAAATAATCAATTTAAACTTAAAAAACATAGACTGTCGCAAAATATAACAGGATAACTCCCCCTTAAGATTTGTAAGGCCATGGACGTCAAATGAGCTTCGCTTAATACAGCTTATTAGGAGCTGTGAGTTTTCATTTGTCATAGCATCAAGATAAAATATATTTATATTTATTCCAGAGAGTCTGAGCAATTTTGTATTTATTAAAGTTATAAAAGAGAGACAATGATTAAAATGTATTTTGTTTTCATTTTGGCTGTATTTCCACTCGTCTTCGGTTTTTATTTTAGCTCTTTACTTTACTTTCAAAAACTTCTTTAATAAAAAAAAATCCTCAAATTGATTTTATTAAACACGAACAAAAATTTAGTTTGAATGAATTTTCCAAAATACAAGTTTTCGAAAGAATAGTCAAGAGCGATGTTAAAGCACAAAATGACAGGAATAAAGACATGTAGTAGACAATCGAGCTTAAAAGGAACATAAATAAAAAAGAATGAACAAACGAACATCCATCAGAATGTTTAAGGTCAATCTTAGGTCATTCAATTGTTTGGTCAAACTCAGAATGAACATAAACAAACTTAAATAAGAGCATTAATACCATCCGCTTTAGCCCTCTAAGGGCTAGTATGTCCTTTAAGCTTAACCGAAAATAAAATATATTCTAAAGTTCAGAATTGTTTATAATTACTACACCTGAGAATCGTCTTTATCGAAAATGAAATTGACAAAACACAAAACACGCTCAAACATAACGAACATAAACCTGCAACACCAATTACGATGTATAAATATCCAAATTGACATCGACTTGCAAAAGCTAAGTGAAAAAGTAAAGAAGCAAATATTGTACTAGTGAAATAAATGTTTTTCTATAATTTCATGTTTTTATTTCGTTATTTTTTATTTATTTATTTTTAGTAGTATATATTTTTTATAATGTGCATTCAGTATCATTAATATCATTATATTATCTATGTTTGTATGTAAAAATGATAGTAAACATATTTAATAAAAATTCATTATTTTCCGATTCGTCACTGCAAAAAATATTTAATATGGTTATACGTGATTTTATATGTGGCCCGCGGAGTTATGATGCAGTTCCAAAGTGGCCCGAAAGATCATTTGGGTCGGCCACCCCTGTTATAAACCGTACCGGGGCCTGATACTATATATATATATATATAGTATATATATATATATATATATATATATATATATATATATATATATATATATATATATATATATATATATATATATATATATATATATATATATATATATATATATATATATATATATATATATATATATATATATATATATATATATATATATATATATATATATATATATATATATATATATATATATATATATATATATATATATATATATATATATATATATATATATATATATATATATATACAAAATTTATTTACTGCCCGTCAAAAAAAGGTACAAAAGACGGAGTATCACTAAAAAAAACTCACACACAAAAAACAAATTACAACACATTACACATAATCGAACAAATTACAAAGACGAGAAACAAAAACTTAATTATACACTGCACTGCAGGTACATAAGAAATTTTACTTTTTAAATTCCCAAGTACTGAAGAAACATAAGCAATATGATTGATAACTTCAATTCAACTATCCTAACCTACAGCAAAATACTTGATAACTTCAATTCATAATCTACGGACTCTATCAACTAGTCTAAATATGACAAGAGACGGTAAAAAGACTAAATATGACAAGAGATGTGCAAATAAAATTAAATGGACAGCGATTTACTGCCTGAGCAAATAGTACCACGGGCGGGAAAAGACTTTCTCTTTGTACAATTTAATTTGTTCAATTATAGCTGCCGTTGGGTCCGCAATTTTAAAATTTTTAACAAGGCGCGAATTTCTTGTCCACGGCGGGAGCCGCAACAAGAACTTCGCATACTTAAAAAACGAGACTCTGAGCTTTCTTTTCTCTGGCTCGGGAAAAATTCTTCAAAACGGGCTTAGATACAGGAAATGGGGAAGGGATACTGTGTTATAAAGTCGAGCCAGAATTAAACGGTTGAAACGGATTTTAGATGAGACTACTCTACTGTAAGCAAAAGCCAGGCGTTTACGGAGATGATCAATAAGAAGGGAGCGGGTAGTTTTTAAATCCTTTCCAATTGGTAAACCAAGATAAATAATTTTCAAGACAGGGGCTACAGACAGTTCTCCCAGCCTCAGAGACGAGACCTCTTCTTGGCGCCAGTTGAACAGCAGAATATCTTACTTCTGTGGGTTAAATTCAAGGCCAATGCGACTGTAATTTGATTGTAGTGTGGAGAAGGTGGTCTTTGTACCTGCGACTGTGCACCTGGGGTTCAGAATGTCATCGGCGTAAGCTATCATTGTAACGTCTATGCCACGAGCTATGCAATAAATCATTGTGTGGCCCGAAAGATCATTTGGGTCGGCCACCCCTGTTAAAAACCGTACCGGGGCCTGATACTAGGAGCGGGTAGTTTTTAGATCCTTTCCAATTGGTAAACCAAGGTAAATAATTTTCAAGACAGGGGCTACAGACAGTTCTCCCAGCCTCAGAGACGAGACCTCTTCTTGGTGCCAGTTGAACAGCAGAATATCCGACTTCTGTGGGTTAAATTCAAGACCAATGCGACTGTAATTTGATTGTAGTGTGGAGAAGGTGGTCTTTGTACCTGCGACTGTGCACCTGGGGTTCAGAATGTCATTGGCGTAAGCTATCATTGTAATGTCTATGCCACGAGCTATGCATTTGTCTCGATAGTAGACTGTGGTTCAATTACACACTTATTAAGGCACAAGGAGATGTGACTGATCCTTTTCGAGCACCTTTTTTTACTGGGACAACAAGATACCCTCGGTAGGACAGCATCACGTCTGGGGTATATTCAGTGAGGGCTCGACCATGGCCAGGAAGTAGGAGTTCAGCCTGTAGGTGGTCGTACATGTCGTTAATGGGTAGTAGGATGTCCTTCTGTACATCTCTCTTTCTCATATCCAGAATGAGTTGGTCATGGAGAAGTGAGTCGTAGGTACGCCAGACGTCATGTAGACCTATAACAATAGACTCTTTTGATTCATCAGCGTCAATCAAGACTGAAGCCAAAGCAGAAATGGCGTGGCCGCAACCAAGACCCTTCTGGAACGCAAACTGGGAAGGGGGAGTCCAGCATTTTTCCTGGATTTCATCAATGACCAAAAGTTCGAAGATTTTACAAAGAGTTGGTGCTGGTGTGATCGATCTGAGCGAAGCACAATCCAAAGTACTTTTTCCTTTCTTCAGGACTGGCCTAAGTGACCCAGTACCGAATGCTGATGTTACGAGTCCAGTAGTGAAGATCATCTGAAAGAGAAGAGTTAGGTGCCCCATGAAAGTTGGGCTGCAATGGCTAAGGTGAAGGGCGGATACACGGTCAATGCCAGCCGACTTATTCTTTTTCAACCGTCGGACCGCGGACTTAACCTGTGATTGGGTAACTATGAAATCTGTATCTGGTATAGATGAGAGGAGGGATGAAAGTTTTTCATGAACAGAAATGTTAAGATCATGTGTTGGAACTGAAAACTCTTCAAGTTAATAGTTTATCCATGTTAAAGATGGGATATCTGACTCGGGACCCGCTGACTCCTTATGAAATATTTTCCATAAAAGATTAGGATTTTTAATTACTTTTTCAGAATATATATATATATATATATATATATATATATATATATATATATATATATATATATATATATATATATATATATATATATATATATATATAATAGTGCCAAGAGCCCGGTGGCGTCCATGACACAACATTACACAATACTATAAAAACATCCTGATTCATACGTTTCAAACAAAAAAAACCTTCCAAAATGCACTTTGAAAATATCAACTGAGGTAACACTGACGCGATAAACCACAACACAACACTAAAAAAATATCTGAAGCCATGCGTTTCAAACGAAAACTTCCAAAATGCACATTAATAATATTAATAGCAGTAATACAGACAAGATATACCACGACAAAACACTATAAAAACATCCTGAGTCATACTTTTCAAACGAGAAAACTTCCAAAATTTACTTTGAAACATCAAATGAGGTAATATTGGTAAGATAAACCATGATACAACACTCCAAAAAAATTCTGAGTTTGAAACGAAAAAACTTTCAAAATGCACTTTGAGAGCACCAAGAGAGGTAACACTGACAAGATAAACCACAATACAACACTACCAGAAACATTCTGAGTGATATGTTTCAAATAAAAAAAACATTCGAAAATGCAGTTTGAAACATCAAGTGAGGTAACACAGACAAGATAAACCACGACACAATACTACAAAAATATTTTGAGTCATACATTTCAAACGAGAAAACTTCAAAAATTCGCTTTGAAAACATTATCAGAGGTAGCACTGACAAGATAAACCAGGACACAACACCATAAAAACATCAAGAGTCATGCGTTTTCACTTCCAAAATGCACTTTCAAAACATTTAAACAGAAGTACACTGACAAGATAAAGCAGGACAAAAAACTACAAAATATCTCGAGCAATATGTTTCAAACGAAAAGAAAAACTTCCATAATGCACTTTAAAGGCATAAGGGGAGGTAACACTGACAAGATAAAGCGTGACACAACACAATAAAACATTGTGAGTCATACGTTTCAAGTGAAAAACTCCAAAAATTCACTCTGAAACATCAAGAGAGGTAACACAGACAAGGTAGAGCGTGACACGATACTACACAAATATCCCAAATCATAAGTTTCAAACGCGAAAACTTCCAAAATGCACTTTGAAAGCAACAAGAGATGTAAAACTGATAAGATAAACCACGACACAACATTCTAAAAATATCACAAGTCATATGTTTCAAACGAGAATACTTACAAAATACACTTTAAAACATCAACAGAGGTAACACTGACACGAAAAACCAGGACATAGCACTACAAAAATATCCTAAGTACTATGTTTCAAACGATAAAACATCCAAAATGCACTTTGAAACATCAACAGAGGTAGCACTGACACGAAAAAGCACGACATAACATTATAAAAGTATCCTAAATCATATTTTTCAAACGAGAAAACTTCCAAAATGTACTTTGAAAACATCAAGAGAGGTAACAGAAATAATAAAGTAGGACACAACAGTATATATATATAAAAAAAAATAAACCGTTCTGAGCAATATGTTTTGAACGAAAAAACTTCCACAATGCACTTAGAAGGCATCAAGAGAGGTAACACTAACAAGACAAACCATGACACAGCCCTACAAGAACATTCTGAGCCATACATTTGAAACAAAAAAACTTCGAAAATGCACTTTGAAACATCACGTGAAGTAACACAGACAAGATAAAGCGTGATACACAACTAAAAAACATAAATGAGTAAATAGATTTTAGAGCGAGTAATGCTTAGATTGAATATGAAATTCAAGCTTAAAAAGAAAAAAATATTTTCCTATTGAAGTATAAATGAAACTTAAAACGAACCGAAATTAAAAAGACAATCAATGCAAACAAACATACAATAGTGTGGTAAAGCTTCTAATTAAGCCAATTTGGAATTTAGTAAAAATATATTAAGACGCAAATAAAAAGTTTCGAAATACCACTTTTTATTAAGATAAGGAACATATCCTGCAAAGTTTCTGCTTAACGGGAAATTGAGAAATCACCACTTCCTAGCAATTGCGTCGGTTGGGTCCAGAAAGGTGTGGTTGATAAAAATGTATAAAAAATACATTTTATTGGAAGGGGTAGACTGATACTAATTCTATGCCGGACTGACCTCTGGTCCGTTGATTTTGAAATACCTTGGAATATTGTCGGATCATTGTAAGTGTTTAAGTATGTTCTTACATATGATTGTAGTTTTCTGAGACTTGTGGTCTACTTGGGACAACCAGTCCCAGTGGAATATATATATCTGGTATTATTATATGATAACTGAATAAAAGTATTGTATTATAGCCAACCTCTCTACAATCTACCTTTAGTCCCTCGAACATACCCTGCTGGTACGCCTCATTAGTCCGGTCATAGCCTAAGGCACGCTACCAAAGTTTAAATACTTTAGGGCCAGAGTTTATCTCCCCTATAAAGGGAGAATAAAGGAATCTACCACTACACCCCTTAAATACCATTAAAATCACGTTACCACAACTGGTGGAAGTTGGAAAAACTGGGTCAAGTTGACTAAATAAAAATTGTATATTGAAACAGAAATGGCTTTGTCAAAAGGGGAAAGTAAATGGATTTCGCTTTTAGCGGCGCTAGAATTAGCAAAACTTCGAGCAGCTTTGCTCGAACTTTGGCTGTTAGAAATAGATTTTTGTCCCCTCAAAGATGTGGGCACAATAGAAAAAATGGAAAAAAGGCTCAATCAAGAATTGTAAAAAAAAAATACAGTATTTAGTTCTTAGCAAGTACAAGTAAATGTATAATTAGTAGTTTTCTTAGTGTTAGTAATAACTGTAATGTAGAAGTGCCGTATATCACCAAATAATAAAGTATTTGTACCATGAATTAAAAGAATAACATAAAAGATAATACGTAAAGAAAAATTTAGCTGGACTGATGAAACGTTGGTGGAAACAGAAGAATTTTAGGCATAATAGTAGCAAATAGGGTCCTTATTCAGCCTTACTACAGGTACAGGCTATAGACTTATTGTTCAAGGACAACACTGCTACAATTTAGCAAATTAAACACAACAATTATAGGTCAAAAGCTGCCATTTCCGACTGTTTTAGGAGTAGAGACGCTTCAAATATATGCCATTTTACGACGTAATAAGCAATAGAATTACCTTTGTTAATCCGAATACTAGGTTAGTTTTGTAGTTTCACAAGCAAAGGGAAGGAAAGATATATAAATTTGTAATGAAAGCACTTGAGGAAAAGGACGAAAAAAAGAGAAAAGTAACCCTATACGTAAGAAAATAAATGTGGAAACTTAGTAAAAGTCGCCGAAGTAAGCGAAAAAAAGAATTGTTACCCAGCTGTGATGGGAAGTCTGCATAAGGCAAAAAATTTGGTGAGAAAAACCGATAATCACAGAAAATGGAGGCATGGGGATAGGTCTTAAAAGGGTCTTCTTTCCCTACACAGAGAACCTTCATTTGAATAATGGTGTTGAAAAAAGTTCAAATTCTGAATTAGCTGCGCGAAATGAGTCAGAAGAAAGTTCAAGTTTGAATTTAAACCATGGCTGCTTTTGAGGTATGTAGATGTAAAACAAGCCAGTGTATGAAAACTGTTATGCTTGTTTACATAGAATATAAGCCCACATTAGGACAAACAGAGAAGGCAATGCATCATTTGGGATAGCTGATATTGATAATTATGGTCAACTCTTACGGTTACTCAATGATGAATCATTCTAAAGCCTTGTTTAATTAAAAATCAGAACATTTTAGTCGAACGGACATAATAAGAAAAATAAGTGGAAAGAAAGCTATGATAAAACTTACGAAAAAGGATGAAAAGTCAATTTATCCTTAAAGAAATAAAAAACATCCAAAAATAACTTCATTAATCCACAGACCTAAGTTGACACAAAACGGAGAATTTCACCAACAGATCAAGACAGCTGCGAACAGGGCAGAGATTAAAGTATACTCTACCCCAAATTCCCGCAGCCATCCTCACAAGTCGGGAACTTAGTAAGGAAAAAAACTCACTTATTTAAGCACAAAATTATAAACTATCACATTGCCACAGAAGCAAACAATTCAAAATGAACAAAAGCCTTCTCATTTTGTTCCAATTAGTCGTTATCAGAAGATTATTTCCGCTTTAAAGAGATTAGTTCCTTCATGAAATCCCCCAAATATTTTAGAATTTTATAGACGTAATAATTAAGATCGAAATTAGTTATAAATATTATAGCTTGAAAAACATTTACAACCAGATCATTGCCCTTAGATAAGAAAACAAGCTGCTAATTTAATACAGTATTTTACGATAAGGGTGCACATTAATAGCAGTATGTGTGCAAACTGTTCGTGACATGTATTGTTTTTATGTGTGTTTATAAAAAAATGTAGCTTTCCTTTGACTATTCCTAAGGCTGATGAATTGAATTAAATCCTGTTACGATTAAGGCAATTATGTCAAACAAAAAAATAAATAAAAGTGCTCTAAAAATCAACTGGAAAATACAATGCGTTTAGAACACTAAATAAACAGTTTTGGACGGAAAACCAAAAAAAAATACAGGTTGTGATAATAGACAACTCTCCATCCCTTAAAACATGGAGGAGCGTTGGTAACATAAAAGAAATATAAGGAACATTTTTTGCTTGAAAAATCCAATGAATAAAATATGAAACATATAAATATAGGCTTAAAAAAGACCTATAATACTGAAAGAGCTGAAAAAGACTTGAAAAAAAACCTTAGGCTTCATTGAAGTAAATAATCAAAAAGAAGAATACGGTACAGAAAAAGAAGAAAGGGTTCAAGTTTAAAATGTAGCCAGACGAAATTAAAAGGAAAAGAAATTCAACAGAGTCAGTTAAACTCTGTTATACGCGCATATTGAACTGACCGAACGAGACTAGTACGAAAATTGTACTAAATAAGTACAAAATAAGTAGCATTAATACTACGGAGCCACCGTTACAGTGGTTAACTCGGGCCGAAATTAATAGAAATATTGGAGAAATGCTCCAAGTAGACGGGGAAAATTATGCTCTCTTATCTGGGAGTCGTTTTCGGAAAAATGACTTGCATGACATGAAAAATTAATATAAGGCACCTTATTAGCCTTAAGGACCTAAGTTGAAGTTGAAACTTAAGACAAGACTACTAAAAGTTGGGAAGTAAAAGTGAAAATAGTTATTATCACTTGTGTGTCTGAAAATAAATTACCGTGTACCATGAGGGCAAGGTATATTTTCTGCAGAAGGGCCACTTTGTTTGATAAAAGAATAGCCCAAGAGAAAACTGTGGCCACAAATAAAAAAAAGTGTGGCAATACTATAAATAAATAATTATTGTGTGTGCAGGTTCATAATAGTCCTTTTAGCTGTAGCCGATGACAGAGACCCTAGAAACGTTGTAAAGAGCTACCAGAAGGCAGCCCCGGTAAGCAAACCTTCAGGGTGCAGGCACGAGTCAATTGATAGTGCCATAACAGGTAAAAAGACGAATAGCTAAATTTTTAGCTTATCAAATCAAGCTGTAAATGGAGCCTTGTCTCAAAAGGACATTAAAGCCGAAAAAAAGAAGAGATTACAGACAAATAATTTTTTTTGTAACTGTCTCAATCACCTGAAAATTGAAACAGAATTAAAAAGCTCAAAAGTTTGAGTAAAAGAACAGGCATAGCAAAAAACAGTGGTTCGACACAATGACACAAGTGGTTCGAAATAGAACACAAGTGGTAAAACAAAGATAAGAAAATGTGTATAGTTGTATATGTAAAATTTATATAGTGGTAACAAATGTTGTTGAGAAAATATATACAGTTATAAAGATATTTTGAAAACCCTTTATAAATATGGAATTAATGTAAAAAAAAATTGTAAATATGTAAATTTTAACAGCAAAATCATGTCATATGAACTATTGCCAAGCCCTTTTATAGAGGCTAATCACAGTTATTAGTTATAGTATATAGTGTATTTGTTGGAGTTGATTTGTTTTGTATATATTTTAATTGCAGTTAAGACTTATCAGATAAAAGTCTTGATGGACTTATTTAGAAGTTGTACAAAGAACAAATATTGCAGTGATTAAATAAATTATTAGGGTACATAATTAAAAAAAATTAAAAAAATACTTGTGTAAATTTATTATACAATGTTTGTATATATATATACTATATTTTTATTTTCTTTAAGTTTTAACTAGTGATTTAATGTTAAATGTAAATGTTTGACTTTGAGTCAACGTATAAATATTTCTATTGTCAAGAAAAATTTTTTTTTAATTGATTAATAATCCTATATAAAAAGTAAAAAGAGCAGAAATTAATTAAAAATAATCAACTTTCACTAAAAAAAAAAGAATGCAGTGATATATACAAATTTTGATTGTTTCCTTTTTACTATATATAGGCAAAAAATTATGCTTTATGTGTATTCTAATGTGAATATTTATTTTAGATACAGCCTTCTTTTTGGAAATCAAATTTTTCGTAACATCCTTTTGAATCCATATTTTCAATCAATTTTTGAGCCATTTTTGGAAAGTAACAAATTTTGAAGCCACTTCAAATGTATCCTGATACTAACATCTTATACGTTGAAACCAAACCATACCTGATCAACACGTATTTTTGAAACTGTATGCAGTATCAACGACTTTACTACAGGTTCATTAGAAAGTGAAATAAAATCAAAACTTAATTTAGGCGTAGAGAATGTGCTACATAGCCTCAAGGCTTTTAGTATTGAAATATGTGAAAATGCATTATGCTGGAAAAACATACGAAAATTTAAAAACCAAAATTGTTATGTGTAATTTATCCAATGCATTTCTAAACCTGAAAAGTAAACGGTATATCTACAACATCACACATATAAATTAAATTATTAATGGGAATTAAATTTAAACTCAAATAATTCATAAACGTTTCTACTATAACTTGAAATCTAATTTAAGCAGAACCACTAATATAAGGCTTGAGCCGCTTGGGGTCAAGCTAAAACAGAAGATGAATATGAAAAGGGTAAAAAGAGTATTTTCCAGTCCTAGCGACAGAGAAATAGAAAAACAAGGATGAATTTCAAATTGAAATCGTTTGAAAAAAAAAAGAACATGGCCTATATTGGACCAGAAACATGACCCTATGGAACCCATTGAGAGTATATGCACATAATGACCCAAAGATGGCACCATAATAGCTGTAAACGAAATTAAATTGTTTTAAAAGTAAAATATTGAGAGTTGGGACAACTCTTCTTTAAATGGGGAGTATTGTGGTAAAGATTCTAATTAAGTCAATTTGGAATTTAGTAAAAATATATTAAGACGCAAATACAAAGCTTCGAAATACCACTTTTTATTATGATGAGGAACATATCCTGCCAAGTTTCTGCTTAACGGGAAATTGAGAAATTACCACTTCCTAGCTATTGCGTCGGTTGGGTCTAGGAAGGTGTGGTTGATAAAAATGTATAAAAGATACATTTTATTGGAAGGGGTAGACTGATAGTAACTTTATGCAGGACTGACCTCTGGTCCGTTGATTTAGAAATACCTTGGAATATTGTCGGATCATTGTAAGTGTTTAAGTATGTTATTACATATGATTGTAGTTTTCTGAGACTTGTGATCTACTTGGGACAACCAGTCCCAGTAGAATATATATATCTGGTATTATTATATGATAACTGAATAAAAGTATTGTATTATAGCCAACCTCTCTACAATCTACCTTTAAGTCCCTCGAAAATACCCAGCTGGTACGCCTCATTAGTCCGGTCATAGCCTAATGCATGCTACCAGAGTTTAAATACCTTAGTAACAGAGTTTATCCCCCCTATAAAGGGAGAACAAATACATCTACCACTACATCACCTTAAAAACCATAAAAACCACGTTACCACAATAGATATTAATGTAAATTAATAAATAAATCTTAAAACGAGTGAAACTTAAATTGAATATGCAAATCAAGCTTGAAACAGTCCCTGAGGGGATGTGTCCACACCGGAGTTGAGGAAAATAGGGCGTGGAGAGGAGGGCTAGTTGCAATCCGATCTCTTTTGACTCTTAAAAAGTGAACGAGAACTTTCGATTTCCAATCACATGACCCCTCTCCGAAGTTTATACTAGCATACCTTCCATAAGAACCATATATGCCCCCAGAGCAATGCTTACAATGACTGCCCCGGGCCCTGGAGGGAGGGTTGTGTCGACACAGGAGTTTTTCTTATCTGACCTTTCAACTTTTTTTAACGAATGGCCATACGTAAACGAGTTTTGTCATCATCTTTGAACTATTATCAACAAAATGGCTACTTCAAATTTTTCATCAGATGTATTTGGGAGAAAAGGGCTTGGGGGGGGGGGGCAGTTGCCCTCCAATCACTTTTGACTCTTAAAAAAGGGCACTAGAACTCTTGATTTCCAATCGAATGAGCCCCCTTTGAAGTTTATATGACGACCCCTTCTGTATGAAGTTCCTCTGTGAAAAAAAATAAATGGAGTGTGGGGGGAGGCTAGCTGCCCTCCAATCACTTTTGACTCTTAAAAAGTGAATTACAACTTTCAATTTCCAATCAAATGAGCGCTCTAGGAAGTTTATACGAGCATCCTTTCCATAACAACCATATATGCCCCAGGGCATAACTTACAACACCTATCCCCGGGCCCTGGGAGGCTGTACCAGCACCGAAGTTTCTTGTTATCAGAACAATGAACTATTTTAAACAAAATATCTATCTAAAAATTTTTATCTGCTACATTTAGGGACTTAGGGGGGGGGGGGCTAGTTGCCCTCTGATATCATTTTAATATTAAAAAATGAACGAGTACCTTCAATTTCCAATCAAATGAACCCTCTTCGAAGTTTATAAGAGCATTCCTTCCATAAGAACTATATATGCCCCCAGAGTATTACTTACAACGCCTGCCTCCGGGCCCTGACGGGTTGCGTCGACACAGGAATTTTTCTTATCTGACCTTTGAACCATTTTTAATGAAATGACTATTATAAAAAAATTATCGGATGGGCTTGGGGAAAAAAGAGTGTGTGAGTGGGGGGAGCTAGTTGCCGTTGGATATCTTTTGACCCTTAAAAATTGAACTAGAACTTTCATTTTCCAATCAAATGATCCCTCTCTGAAGTTTGTACGAGCATCCCTTTCATGAGAATCATATACGACCCCATGATAACACTTACAACGCCTATCCTCCGGGCCCTGGGGGGAGTTTTTTATTTAATTTTTGAACAATTGCCAAAAAAACTGACTATCTTAAAATTTGCAGTGCATGGGTTTAAAAAAAAGCGTGGGGGGGGGGGGGCTAGTTGTCCTTAAATCTCTTGAATCTTAAAAAGTGAACTAGAACTTTCAATTTCCAATCAAATGAGCCCTCTATGAAGTTTATACGAGTATCCCTTTCATAAGAACCATACATGCCCTTAAAGCATAACTTTGAACGCCTTCCCCTGGGCCCTGGGGGGTTGTATTGACACCAGATTTTTTCTTATCCGACCTTTTAACTATTTTTAGCAAAATGCCTATCTCATAGTTTTCATTAGAAAGGTTCGGAAGAGGAAGGCGTGGGGGGGGCCTAGTTGCCCTCGAATCTCTTTTGACTATTAAAAAGGGAGCTCAAACTTTCAATTTCTAATCGATTGAGCCCTATCTGAAGCTTATACGAAAATTCCTTTCAAAAGAACCATATATACCCCAGGGCACAGCTCAAAACACCTACCCACGGGCCCAGGGTGGTTGAGCCGACATCTGAGTTTTTATTATCTGACTTTTAAACAATTTTTAACTTAATGGCTATTTCAAAATTTTTATTGGATCCATTTGGGGAAAAAAGGGTGTGGGGGGGGGCTAATTGCCCACTAATCTCTTTTGACTCTAAAAAAATGAACTAGAACTTTCAATTTCTAATCAAATGAGCGTCTCTGAATTTTTTAAGAGCATCCCTTCAATAAGAACCAAATTTACCCCCAGGGCATAACTTACAACACCTGCCGTGGGGCGCTGGGGGGCTGTGTCGACGCCGGAGTTTTCGTTATTTGGTATTGGAACTATTTAAAAAAAACTATCTCTAAGTTCTTATCGGATGGGTTGAGGAAAAAAGGCGTGGAGGGGGGGGGGGGGCTAGGTGCCTTCCAATCTCTTTTGACTCTTAAAAAGTGAACTAGAACTTTCAATTTCCAAGCAAACGAGCCCTCTTTAAAGTTAACACGAGCTTCCCTTCCATAAGACCCATATATGCCCCCAGGGCATAACTTAAAACGCCTGCCCCCGGGGCCAGGGGGGTTGTGTCGACAACGAAATTTTTGTTACATGATCTTTGAACTATTTTTAACATAATAGCTATCTTAAAATATTTATTGGATGCATTTGGGAAAAAAGGAATTTTTTTTCAGGGGGGGGGGCTGGTTACCCTCCATATCTTCTGATGCTTCAAAAGTGAATTAGAACTTTTAATTTACAATCAAATGAACCCTCTCTGAAGTTTATACGAGCATTCCTTCCATAAGAACCATATATGCCCCCAGGGCATAACTTATAACCTTTGCCCCTGAAGACTGTGGGGGAAGTGTCCTACTCAAACACATAATTTCAAGAACTTTCAACTACGTTGAACAAAATGGCTATATCCAAATTTTGCTTCGATGTGTTTTGGAAAATGGTGGGCGTGAAAGGGGTGTTAGTTGCCTTACAATCACTTTTGACTGTTAAAAAGGGAGCTAGTCGTTTAAATTTCCTATCGAATGAGCCCTTTCTGAAGTTTCTACGACAACACTTTCTATACAAAACCTTACATGCCCTCAGGGCATAACTTACAACCCTTGCCCTGAGGACTGTGGGGGAGTGTCCTCAAGAATATAATTTCTATCTGGAAACCAACTACGCTGAACAAAATGGCTATCTCAAAATTTTGGATGTGTTTAGAGAACTGGTGGGCGTGGAAGGGGTGTTAGTTGCCTTCCAATCACTTCTACGACGAAATCACTTCTACGACTTCTACGACGACCCCTTCCATTTGAAGTGTCTATGGGTTATTTTTTCCAAAAGGCACTTAATATGGAAGGGGTCGTTGTATAAACTTCAAAGGGAGTTCATTCGATTTGGAAACGAACACCCCTTCCACGCCCACCATTTTCCCAAATGCATCCAATAAAAACTTTGAGATTTTATTCTACATAGTCCATTTCCAGATAAAAATTATGTTTTTGAGGAGGACACTCCCCCCCCCAAAGCCCTTAAGGCAAGGGTTGTAAGTTATGCCCTGGGGTCATAGAAGTTATGCCCAGTTTTTTTTTATAGAAAACTTTGTTGTAGAAACTTCAAAAAGGCCTTTTTCGATTGGAAATTCAAAGGGCTTGGGTTATTTTTAATAGTCAAAAGTTATTGGAGGGAAACTAACCCCCCTCTCAAGCCCACCTTTTCCCCAAATACATCCAATCAAAATTTTGAGATTGCCGTTTTGCTCAACGTAGTTGAAAATTCTCAAACTTAGGTCTGTGAGGATGACAACCCCTCCCTCCAAATCCTTCAGGGCAAGGATTGTAAGTTATGCCCTGGAGGCATATAAGGTTTTTATAGAGAGTGTTGACGTAGAAACTTCAAAAAGAGCTCATTTGATTGGAAATTTAAATGGCTAGTGCCCTTTTTAATAGAAGAAAGTGATTGGAAGGCAACTAACACCCCTTCCACGCCCCCCGTATCCCAAAAATATCCAATCAAAATTTTTCAGATTGCCGTTTTGTTCAACGTAGTCGAAAGTTCTGGAAATTATGTCTTTGAGCAGGACACTCCCCCCACAGTCTTCAGGGCAAGGGTTATAAGTTATGCCCTGGGGGCATGTATGGTTCTTATGGAAGGAATGATCGTATAAACTTCAGAGAGGGCTAATTTGATTGGAAGTGGAAAGTTCTAGTTCACTTTTTAAGCGTCAAATGATACCGGAGGGTAACCAGCTCCCCCCCACCCTTTTTTCCCAAATGCATCCCATAAAAATTTTGAGATAGCTATTTTGTTAAAAATAGTTCAAAAATCATAAAAAAAAACTCCGATGTCAACACATCCCCCCAGGGCCTGGGAAAGGTGTTCTAAGTCATACCCTAAAGGCATGTGTGGTTCTTATGACAGGTATACTCATACAAACTTCATAGAGGGCTCATTTGATTGGAAATTGAAAGTTCTAGTTCACTTTTTAAGAGTCAGGAGATTTAAGGGCAACTAGTCCCCCCACCCCATTCCCCCCCTCCCCAAACCCATTTAATAAAAATTTTGAAATAGCCAGTTTTTGAAAATAGTTGGAATATAAGGCTAGTCCTGGCACTTGAAGCGTTGTTCCATTGGTTGGAAATTGACCTTTCGAGTCCTAGCGAGGACAAAGACTTAAAGAAAAACAACGTCTCGAAAGAAAGAAAAAAAATAAAAAGAGAAAAAGAAACGCTTCGAACGTTTCGGCGAAAAATAAAATCCCTAATAGAGTATTATGTGACAGTCGTGTATGCACTGCCATTACGTAAGATGTGCATCGTCATTACGCAACGTGTGTATCGTCATTACGTAAGACCCACGTGTGCACCGTCATTACATAAGATGTGTGCTTTCATTACGCAACATGTGCGCCGTTATTGCATAAGATGTGTGCCGTCATTAAGTTATTCCCAATAAATCCATTTATCATTGCATCACCCTGAATAAACTTATTAAATCACAGACGATGGCGTCATCCTCTATTACACCTGGTCAGGGGAATCCCCGGGTGTCATGGGAGTATTGCCAGCTGTGTTCCCTATAATGCTGAAAGCAAGCCTGCGCCATATTACTCGGAAACAGGGGATGTCATGGGAATCCTGGCAGCTGGAAACGGGGCACATTTAAAATCCTATTGGAATCTATTATGGACACATTTAAAATCCCATGCTAATTTTCTATCGGCCTCTTTAAAGTGCCTACGGGGATACTACTTATAATTTTCAATTTCAACATCGCAATGCATTCACACTCTCAAATATCTCAAGTTTCTTAAAAATTATTAGACATTTAATTTTGTAATAAAAGTTTACCGAGCACTGAAATGTGATGTTTATGTTTAACTTTGTTTAACCCTGTTTAACTTCAAAAAAATTTCTTCCACCTTAAGAAAAAAATTTACAAATGCAAATCTTTTTTGAAACTACAAATTTTTCAAAAAAAATTGGCTGGGAGTCTTAGTGTAACATTTTTATGCATTAGCTTTGATAATTTTTTTCCAGCATTAAAAAGAACTCTCAAACTAAACTTTTTGTAACTATAAATTTTGCAAAGAGACTTTTTATTCTGAATTTTAAAAACACAAGTTTCTTAAATCGTCTTTCTTCTCCACTGAGATTAAAATAATCTTGTCCTGGCTAACTAAATCTTAAGACTTTTTTCTGTGAACTAAATTTGAACAATATTGTTCTTAAATTTAAAATTTAAATTTTAATTCATCTTTTGTTTAGATTAAATATAAAAAAGATTCAACTGAAAATAAGTAGCAACATTAAGACTTAAAACGAACAGAAATTATTACGTATATGGAGGGGGTTGCCCACCTCAATTTTTATAGTATTTTAGTGAAAATAGTTATCTTATGCATGGAACAATCTAATTCATCATCAATGACCTATTGACAACAGGCATTGAGAATTTAAATATCCCTTTTTAACCCTGATAGCCCTTTTTGATATATGGCTAATTAAAATTTCATTGTTGTTACCGAGGTAACAAAATTATTTGATAATCATATTCCTTTAACACGTTTATACTTTTTCAAACAGTTCGTGCTAACGAACTGTAGGTAAGGAGCGACCTGGCTCAATAGTAACCGAAACTCTAAAAAACGGAATTTTAATACCAATAGATTAAAGAATTGTGTTTTTAGGCAGATTTCAAATATATAAGTTTCATTCAGTTTAGTCTTACCCATCGAAAGTTACGAGCCTGAGAAAATTTGCAGAAAAGGGTAAAACACTCCCTTAAAGTCATAGAATATTAATGAAAATCACACCGTCAGATTCAGCGTATCAGAGAACTATGCTGTAGAGGTTTCAAGCTTCTATCTGCATAAATATGGAATTTTGTATTTTTTGACAGAAGAAAGATCACGCATGTGTGTTTTTTTTTTTTTTTTTTTTAGGGGTGATTGTATCGACCCAGTGGTCCTAGAATATTGCGAGAGGGCTCATTAGAACGGAAATTAAAAGTTGCAGTGCCTTGTTAAGTGACCAAAAATGTTGGAGGGCAACTAGGCCCAAAAATCGTAAAATTAAAATTAAAATGTTGGACAGCCATTTTGTTTCATAGTTGAAAGGCTCAATAACTATGCCTTGGATATAACATCCCCAGCAGAAAGGTCTTATACAAAATCTCCTATTGTTTACGCATAGTATTTATTATTGAGAAGCATCCATACATTTTAGGGCGAGAAGACGAATTTTCTGCTGGGGTTTCTTCACGAGGGAACTTTCCATGGGGAGAGAAGTTTACAAGGGGTGAACTTGTCAGAGGAAATTATACGCTGGGGGAGTTTGCAAGAATTCCCATACAAAATTGTTTTAATCTTCTTGCTTTCTCTTTTCCGTCTCAATTTTACGCGTGGAGTTGTTAAGGGCAATTGTCTTGGATAAATTTTCGCCGGGATTGAATTGTACAGAGGATATATCCGTGGGGAGGGTATTTCTCCATGGAGGCGGGGCCAGATTTCCTGGGATTATTTAAAAAACATTCAGAAATCAAATTAAAAAAAAAGTTTTTCAACTCAAAGTAAGGAGCAACAATAAAACTTAAAACGAACGGATATTGTTACTTATATGAAGAGGGTTGCCTCCTCCTTAACACCTCGCTCTTTACGCTAAAGTTTGAATCTTGTCCAAATTCTTTAAAAACAGCTCCAGGAACACAAGAGTCGTTTAATTGGAACAATAAGAAGCAATTTTTCAAAAATACTAAAAAACTTTAGCGTAAACAGCGAGGTGTTGAGCAACCCGCTTCATATAATTAATAGTTTTTGTTCGTTTTAAGTTATAATGTTGCTCCTTACTTTCAACTGAAAAAACTTGTGTTTTTTTTTATTTAACTATTGCGGCTTACTTGACCACATTCGCTTATTATTTAATTATTTCAATCGTTTCTAATCAGGTTTGGTCAGTTGTAATTGCGTAAATCAATGATTATGGAAACCGATTACCAAACATGGGCGTCGGCAGGGGGGAGGGCAGGGGTCATGGCCCCCCCTGAAAATTTGGGACTATAAAGTAACTATAAGGAAACCAAAGGAAAGAGAGGTCATAGAGGTATTAAGGAAAAGAGGTATTAAGGGTCATAGATTTTGACCCTTAATGAGGAAAACATAAGTTCTTTTTTGTGACTAAGTGACCCCTTTCTAGTTTTCCATAAACAATTTCTGTATGATTTGGTTGGAGCCAAAAAAAAATCCAATTCTACATTATAATGAATTGTAAGTAAATAACAATTCTTGCAAATAACAGAACTATAATAAGAGCCAAACTATTGATAACATTCAATCAAAGAATCAGCTTTTTATGGTGATCCTAAATGTTTATTTGCTTATTAGTAAGTAGTTCAGTTATTAGTACACAAGGAAGTTCGTATAATTAAAGAAAACACAAGGAAAACAACTTAATAAGGGGCAATTTCGGTAAAAATATGCCGTCAACTTTTGCTTGCATTGTAGGAGTAGGCCATTGTAGGAGTTTTGTGTTATATTATCATTTTTTTTCAGGAGCGATTGTATTTATCTAGTTGTCACTTTGAAAAAAATTTAATTTCTTACAGTTATGAAGTATAAAGGTGTCAAATATACTGGTGTTTGGTTTTCAAAATTAAATTTAAAACATTGAATCAAAAATTGTCATTTGATTTTCCTAATCTTAGTTTTAAAGTTCTGCTTTGAACAAACTACTTTGATGATGCGTTACAACTTATAAACACTGAATCTAAGGGCCATAAATATTTTGGTGTTTATAACCAAGTTCAAAACTGTCGATATTGTTAAAAAAAAAAAAAATCCGTCCAACGCTTCGGCATTTCTCAACAGAACTGAATACTGGGAGTTTATATCTTAGTTTTTGTAAGTAGGCTATTGTTTTGTGTGTTTTTGTAATTACTTACTTTTAGTAGAAGGGGGGGTACCAGCCCCACGAGTACAATACCCCTTCGAATCCCGATCCCGACACTTTTTTTTAAAACTCCCACGATTACCACGGGGTTTATGGTTTTCTCACTGAGAATGAAAAAACAGGAATTTTCTCACATTTATGGTTAGGTTAGCGTACGTACATAATTTATGCATGTTTTTATGGTTTTCTCACTGAGAATGAAAAAACAGAATTTTTATCACTTGAAAAAACATGGATTTTCTCACATTTATGGATTTTTCTTGGACTGTTATGCGTGTTGGTCAATTTATTTGATGTTTTTCATGGATTTCAACATCAAATTATGTCTGTTTTATGTTTTTTGTCAGTGAGATTGAAAAAAACAGGAATTTTCTCACATTAATGGATGTCAACAGCAATTTATGTCTGTTTTATTTTTTTTGTCAGTGAGAATGAAAAAACAACGACGAGTACTGCTACTCCCATACGTACCACGTGGTTTATGGTTTTCTCACTGAGAATGAAAAAACAGGAATTTTCTAATTTGAAAAAACATGAATTTTATCACATTTATGTCTGTTTTCTTGGATGGTTATGTATGTTGTTCTATTTTTTTGATGTTTTTCTCGTATGTTTATGTATTTTTTTTGTTTTTTTTCAGTGATAAAATTCCTGTTTTTTCATTCACACTGATAAAACCAAAAACCACGGGGGGCGGTTCTGTTTAGAACCCCCCCCCCCCAGGTTAGCCTGTGAACTTGATTTTCATAATCGGCGGGGGAATGTATTGATTCACGAAGGGGGAATTAAGAAACATTATGGTTTCTTTGATCTTTAGGCTAACCTGTGAACTTGATTTACATAATCGCTAGGGGAAATTATTGATTCACGAAGGGGAAATTAAGAAACATTAAGGCTTCTTTAATCTTAGGTCTGTGGGATAAACGTTCTTTAGGTCAGAGAGAAAAATTAATATTCTATTTTTAAATAGGGCTTCATTGATCTTTAGTGTCAGGAATTATAAATGACATCACTTGTTATCTTGGAATTATGCGGGAGTCTAAAGAGATAGAAATTCTATTTTTTAATACGGCTTCACTGAGTTTTAAGTCGGAGAGATAAATTGATATTCTAACGAAACCTTAATAGTTTAGCTAGGAAAATTTATGAGATGAAGAGATTAACGTAGGAAAGCGTTTCCTAGAAATTTGAAATGTGAAAGCACAGAGATGCCAAAAAACAAAAGGAACACACAGAAATTACTTTTAGGGATTATTTGGGCGAAACGGTTTTAGACAGCTTATGGAATTATTTCGGCGAAACAGTTAGAGACATTTTAAAAGAAGATTTTAGAAAGGGTTTTAGAAGAGGTTTTGAGTGTGGTCGTTATAATACACAAGTTCCATTTGAACAGTGTTGTGAGGTTCCCTACCACAACCCCAAAGGGCCCCGATCGCCCTACCCCGATCCAAAGGGTTCCAATCCCCATACCCCAATCCAGAAGGAACCCCCAATCCCTCGACCCCAACCCCGAAGGAAGCCCCCTGTCCTCAAAGGTCCCCCAAGCTCCCAAAGGGCCACCGGCGCCCCCCAAGGCCCACCCCCGCCCCCCCAAGGCCCACCCCCGGCCCCCCAAAGGCCCATCGAGCGCCCAAAAGACCAACGGGGTCCCAAAGGCCCTCCACCCGTCCCCAAATGTCCCCCAGGCTCCCAACTGGCCCCCGGACCCCCAAAGGCCCTCCCCCGGTCCCCAAAGGTCCCCCGGGCCAGAGAAGCGCCGCCGGGATGCGCCGTGGGCCAGGAAAGCGCCGCAGGATGTGCCACAGGGATGCGCCGCGGGTCAGGAAAAAACCGCAGGGGATGCGCCGCAGGGAGGCACCACAGGAAAGCGCCGCAGGATGCGCCGCAGGGATGCGCCGCAAAAAAAGTAAACTAAACTGTAAAAATTTCGAAATGTTATCCCCCAAACGCCCTTCTCAGACCTCCAATGTTACTCCCCTGGTCCTCAAAGCTCCCCCGGGCTCCCCAAGGGCCCCCCGGCTCCCCCCGGGGCCCCCCAACACCCTCCCTGGGCCACCCAAAGAGTCCCCTCTCCATTTTTTTTAATACTTTCTTATGGCTTAATTATATCTTTTCTGAACAAGTTCCATTCATAATGTCATTCCTAAACCCATTTTCCAACCTCAAAGAGTCCCCTCCCCAATTCGTAAATACTTTCTTGAATTTTTTAACATGGTATTTTTTTAACTTTTTTATGTATCTTAAAATGACATGAAATAGGCTTACGGCTCTACCAATCATACTCTGTGCTTGTTCATGGACACGCCGTGGCTTTCCCATTGGTACTCTATGGCAGGTTATTGACACTACCTAGTTTATTGCATGCATTAAATCAGTATTTTTTACGCAGTGGAAGGATAAACACACAATTCATATCTGTAAAAAAGTGAGGATGAATTATTCGACGAACGTAAGTGCACATGATAAAATCATTGTCGTATTGAATACTGACAAGGAGAAATACCTGAACTATGAAACGAGTGCAAGCGGTAACACTATTGAAAATGTATGCATGCGTTGTCATGACAGCGAGAAGTTAGATTTCTTTGGAGTACCCAAGAATTTCAATCGTGTAAACGGTGGATATGCAAGAGTAACATTACCAGAGAAATTAGTGCTCAAAGAGAATGCAAACTTAAAAATAATTGTCGATGATCGGGGACAACTCTTTGCTAGAGTTTCTGGTAACACATTACCTGTTGATAAATCCTATCGTCATCTTTCCGGTATTAGCATTTTGAAGAGAACAAGAAGGAGAAGACAAGCATACTCCTGCAATAATGTCATTAAACATATCTTGTCAATATGCCAAAACTGGCATATATGCAAAAATAATGTGACAGTAGACAGTGAAATCACAGGCAGAATAAAAAGGACATTAGCAGACAATATCATCAATGAATATAAAGATGAATTGACGGAAAGTGAAGCGCAAGTGTACTAATAATGTGTAATAATGAATTTAACGTATTTTTATATTAATATTCTACATGTCATTATTTAATTAAACATATTATATGCGTTATTTTGTTAAGTGTTCATTATTTTAGGGTATGCTAGAACGTCAAACGTTCAGAATATCTATTGAAAAGGTCAGAGATGAAAGAAAAAGAATTTTTAGAGATAAAGATACTACTAGCAGGCGCAATTTTTCATAGAAGATAGAAAAGTTCAAGATCTCTTCTGAATTTTACCAAAGAACACAATTCACTTCTAATTTCACCAGAGAAAATAAAAAGCTTCTACTTCAGTTTTAAGTTCACCGAGACATAAAAAATTTAAAGTTCACTTCTAAATTTTTCTGTAGAAGATAGGAAAGGTTATGTTATGATTATGATTATTTTCCATGGAGATAAAAAGTTTCAATTGAATTCTAAATTTTCTTAAATTCAATTCCGACCTTTCTCAAAGAGTCAAATTTAAAGTTCTATTCCAAATATTTTCCCGGAAGACGAAAAGTTCAACTTCGATTCTGAAATTTTCTCAATGAAAATGAAATAAACTATTGATCATTTCTATTTTCCCAAAATAATATAAAAATTTTCCCCTTCAGTTCAGATTTTTCTCAAACAGATTAAAAAATTTAAAATACTGTTCCAAATTTTTCATAGAAGATAGAAAAGTTCAAGTTCTCTTCTGAATTTTATCAATGAAAATTAAATAAGTTACTTATCAATTCTAATTTCACCAGAGAAAATAAAAAGCTTCCACGTCAGTTTTAAGTACACCAAGACATAAAAAATTTTAAGTTCACTTCTAAATTTTTCCGTAGAAGATAGGAAAAGTTATCCTAGTTAGATTTCTTTGGACTATCGAAATCATTCAAAATTGCTCAAGGTGGATATGCGAGAGTGAGAGCACCAGAGATGATAGTGCTAAAGGAGAATGCCAACTTAAAAATAATTGTCGATGATCGGGGACAACTCCTTGCTTACAGTTCTGGTAGCGCGATACCTATTGATAGATCCTATTCCCATCGTTTTGGTATTACTATTCAAATGAAAGCAAAGCAGAAAAGAAAGGCCTACTGCTGCACTAGTGTAATAAATCATATCATGTCTACTTGCCAGAACTGCCATCTATGTAAAAATAATGTGAGAATAGACAATGAAATCACAGGCAGAATAAAAAGGACATTAGCAGACAATATCATCAATGAATATAAAGATGAATTGAGGGAAAGTGAAGCGCAAGTGTACTAATAATGTTTAATAATGTATTTAACGTATTTTTATATTAATATTCTACATCTCATTATTTCATTAAAAATATTTTATGCATTATTTTGTTAAGTGTTCATCATTTTAGGGTATGCTAGAACTTCAAACGTTCAGAATATCTATTAAAAAGGTCAGAGATGAAAGAAAAATTGAAGTTTTAGAGATAAAGATACTACTAGCAGGCTCATTGTTTCATAGAAGATAGAAAAGTTCAAGTTCTCTTCTGAATTTTACCAAAGAACACCATTCACTTCTAATTTCACCAGAGAAAATAAAAAGCTTCCACTTCAGTTTTAAGTTCACCAAGAGTCAAAATATTTAAAGTTCACTTCTAAATTTTTCTGTAGAAGATAGGAAAAGTTATGCTATGATTGTGATTATTTTCCATGGAGATAAAAAGTTCCACTTCAATTCTAAATTTTCTTAAATTCAATTACAACCTTTCTCAAAGAATTGAATTTCAATTTCCGTTTCTAATATTTTCCCGTAAGAAGAAAAGTTCAACTTCGATTATTAGTTTCCTCAATGAAAATGAAATAATTTATAGATTATTTTTATTTTAACAAAATAATACTCAAATTTCTAGCTCGATTAAAAATTTTATCAATGAAGTGGGTAGAATCTCATGTCCTCTACTGAACTTTAAAATAGAAAACTCTTAAATTATTATTTCTACAGAGACAATAAAAATCTACCACTTCAGTTCTTTATTTCACAAAATACAAAAAGAAATTTATAGTACAATTCTAAATTTTTCGGTGGAAGATAGAAAAAGTAATACCATACTTGTGAATATTTTCTCGGAAGATAAAAAGTTCTAGTTCAATTTGAAATTTTCTCAACGAAGTGAAGAAAAGTTCAAGTTCTCTTCTGAACTTAACCAAAGAACACACCTCAATTCCAATTTCTCCAGAGAAAATAAAAATCTTCCACTTCAGTTTTAAGATCCCCAAAGAAATAAAGAAATTTAAAGTTCTATTCTAAATTTTTAGATGGAAGATAGAAAAAGTAATACTATGACTGCGATTGTTTTCCATGAAGATCAAAAGTTTCACATTATTTATAATTTTTCTTAAATTCAGTTCTGATTCTTCTCAAAGAGATGAAAAATTTAAAGTTCTGTTCCAAATTTTTCATAGAAGATAGAAAAAGTTATACATTGATTGTGAATATTCAACATGAAGATAAGGAACTCCAATTTAATTCTGAGTTTTCTCGATTTGTTAGATTAAGTTAGGTTGGGTTAAGTTAGGTTAGGCTAGGTTAGCCTACGTACACGCGCGTACGTAGGCTAACCTAGCCTAACCTAACTTAACCCAACCTAACTTAATCTAACCTAACCTAATCATACACCTAACTTTTTGCTAGTCTCTCACCTAACCTCAGCTAACCTAAGTGAAGCGTACGTAGGCTCACCGCACCTAACCTAGTCTAATCTAACCTAGCTTAATATAGTCTAACCTAACCTAACCATACTCACCGGAAAAGGTTAGGTTAACCTATCATGAGCACTCATGATAAGTTAACCTAACCTAACCTAACTTAATCATGTAGGAATGTTTCTATTTATTTATTAATATTTATTTATACCTAACCTATTGTTTTGAAGGTTAGATGAATGAGTTTGAACGATTGTCTTTAATAATAGAACGAGTCACTCATTTTCTAATTAAAAAATTTGATGGGTAAATCCATGTGACAAAAGGAGCTAAAATTTAATGTAAAATTAGAAAAGAACTTTAAATTTTTCATCTCTTTGAGAAAAAAAACAGAAATGAAGTGGAGTCTTTTTATTTTCTTGGAAAAATTAGAAGAGAACTTTGAATTTTTTATTTCTTTGAGGAATTAATAACTTAAGTGGAAGCTACTTTCATTTCATGGGTAAAATTCAGAATTGAGCTAACTTTTTTCACTTCTTTAATAAAATTCAGAAGAGAACTTGAACATTTTGCACTTCTTCGAGAAAATTCAGAATTAAAGTGATGCTCCTTATCTTCATGTCGAATATTCAAATCAAAGTATAACTTTTTCTATCTTCTATGAAAAATTTGGAACAGAACTTTAAATTTTTCATCTCTTTGCAAAAAATCGGTAGTGAACTTAAGAAAATTAGAATTAAAGTGAAACTTTTTATCTTCACTGGAAAATAATCACAGTCATAGTATAGCTTTTCCTATCTTCTACAGAAAAATTTAGAACTGGACTTTAAATTTTTTATGTCTTTGAGAAATTAAGAACTGAAGTGGAAGGTTTTTTCATTTTCATTGGTAAAATTCAGAATTGAGTTAACTTTTTTCTCTTCTTCAAGAAAATTCAGAAGAGAACTTGAACAATTTGCACTTCTTCGAGAAAACTCAGAATTAAATTGGAGTTCCTTATCTTCATGTTGAACATTCACAATAAATGTATCACTTTTTCTATCTTCTATGAAAAATTTGGAATAGAACTTTAAATTTTTCATCTATTTGAGAAAAATCAGAATTGAATTTAGGAAAAATTATGAATAATGTGAAACTTTTGATCTTCTTGGAAAACAATCGTAGTCATAGCATTACTTTTTCTATCTTCTATGAAAACTTTGGAACAGAACTTTAAATCTTTCATCTCTTTGCAAAAAATCGGTAGTGAACTTAACAAAATCAGAATTAAAGTGAAACCTAATATCTTCACTGGAAAATAATCACAATCATAGTATAGCTTTTCCTATCTTCTACGGAAAAATTTAGAACTGGACTTTAAATTTTTTATGTCTTTGAGAAATTAAGAACTGATGTAGAAGGTTTTTTCATTTTCATTGGTAAAATTCAGAATTGAGCTAACTTTTTTCTCTTTTTTAAGAAAATTCAGAAGAGAACTTGAACAATTTGCACTTCTTCGAGAAAACTCAGAATTATATTGGAGTTCCTTATCTTCATGTTGAATATTCACAATCAATGTATAACTTTTTCTATCTTCTATGAAAAATTTGGAACAGAACTTTAAATTTTTCATCTCTTTGAGAAAAATCAGAACTGAATTTAAGAAAAATTATAAATAATGTGAAACTTCTGTTCTTCATGGAAAACAATCGCTGATATAGTATTAGTTTTTCTGCCTTCCATCTAAAAATTTAGAATAGAACTTTAAATTTCTTTATTTCTTTGGGGAACTTAAAACTGAAGTGGAAGATTTTTATTTTCTCTGGAGAAATTAGAATTGAGGTGTGTTCTTTGGTAAAGTTCAGAAGAGAACTTGAACTTTTCTTCACTTCGTTGAGAAAATTTTAAATTTAACTAGAACTTTTTATCTTCCGGGAAAATATTCACAAGTATGGTATTACTTTTTCTATCTTCCACCGAAAAATTTAGAATTGGACTATAAATTTCTTTATGTCTTTTGTGAAATAAAGAACTGAAGTGGAAGATTTTTATTTTCTCTGTAGAAATTAGAATTGAATTGTGTTCTTTGGTAAAGTTCAGTAGAGAATATGAACTTTTCTCCTCTTCATTGAGAAAATTTTAAATTGAACTAGAAATTTTATATTATTTTGTGCGAATAGAAATGATCAATAACTTATTTCATTTTCATTGAGAAAATTCAGAATCGAAGTTGAACTTTTCTTCTCCCGGGACAATATTTGGAACGGAACTTTAAATTTGACTCTTTGAGAAAGGTCGGAATTGAATTTAAGAAAATTTAGAATTAAAGTGAAACTTTTTATCTCCATGAAAAATAATCACAATCATAGCATAACTTTTCCTATTTTCTACAGAAAAATTTAGAAGTGAACTTTAAATATTTTAAGTCTTGGTGAACTTAAAACTGAAGTGGAAGCTTTTTATTTTCTCTGGTGAAATTAGAAGTGAATTGTGTTCTTTGGTAAAATTCAGAAGAGATCTTGAACTTTTCTATCTTCTATGAAACATTGAGCCTGCTAGTAGTATCTTTATCTCTAAAAATTCAATTTTTCTTTTATCTCTGACCTTTTTAATAGATATTCTGAACGTTTGACGTTCTAGCATACCCTAAAATAATGAACACTTAACAAAATAATGTATAAAATATTTTTAATGAAATAATGAGATGTAGAATATTAATATAAAATACGTTAAATACATTATTACACATTATTAGTACACTTGCGCTTCACTTTCCGTCAATTCATCTTTATATTCATTGATGATATTGTCTGCTAATGTCCTTTTTATTCTGCCTGTGATTTCATTGTCTATTCTCACATTATTTTTACATAGATGGCAGTTCTGGCAGGTAGACATGATGTGATTTATTACACTAGTGCAGCAGTAAGCCTTTTTTTTCTTCTTTGCTTTCATTTGAATAGTAATACCAGAACGATGGGAATAGGATCTATCAATAGGTATCGTGCTACCAGAACTGTAAGCAAGGAGTTGTCCCCGATCATCGACAATTATTTTTAAGTTGGCATTCTCCTTTAGCACTATCATCTCTGGTGCTCTCACTCTTGCATATCCACCTTGAGCAATTTTGAATGATTTCAATAGTCCAAAGAAATCTAGCTAGGATAACTTTTCCTATCTTCTACGGAAAAATTTAGAAGTGAACTTAAAATTTTTTATGTCTTGGTGAACTTAAAACTGACGTGGAAGCTTTTTATTTTCTCTGGTGAAATTAGAATTGATCAGTAACTTATTTCATTTTCATTGATAAAATTCAGAAGAGAACTTGAACTTTTCTATCTTCTATGAAAAATTTGGAACAGTATTTTAAATTTTTTCATCTGTTTGAAAAAAATCTGAACTGAAGGGGAAAATTTTTTTATTATTTTGGGAAAATAGAAATGATCAATAGCTTATTTCATTTTCATTGAGATAATTTCGGAATCGAAGTTGAAATTTTCGTCTTCCGGGAAAATATTTGGAATAGAACTTTAAATTTGACTCTTTGAGAAAGGTCGGACTTGAATTTAAGAAAATTTAGAATTCAATTGAAACTCTTTATCTCCATGGAAAATAATCATAATCATATCATAACTTGTCCTATCTTCTACAGAAAAATTTAGAAGTGAACTTTAAATTTTTTATGTCTCGGTGAACTTAAAACTGAAGTAGAAGCTTTTTATTTTCTCTGGTGAAATTAGAAGTGAATTGTGTTCTTTGGTAAAATTCAGAAGAGATCTTGAACTTTTCTATTTTCTATGAAACATTGAGCCTGCTAGTAGTATCTTTATCTCTAAAAATTCTTTTTCTTTCATCTCTGACCTTTTTAATAGATATTCTTAGCGTTTGACGTTCTAGCATACCCTAAAATAATGAACAATTAACAAAATAATGCATAAAATGTTTTTAATGAAATAATTACATTTATAATATTAATATAAAAATACGTTAAATACATTATTACACATTATTAGTACACTTGCGCTTCACTTTCCGTCAATTCATCTTTATATTCATTGATGATATTGTCTGCTAATGTCCTTTTTATTCTGCCTGTGATTTCACTGTCTACTGCCACATTATTTTTACATAGATGACAGTTTTGGCGTATTGACAAGATATGATTAATGACATTATTGCAGGAGTATGCTTGTCTTCTCCTTCTTGTTCTCTTTAAAATGCTAATACCGGAAAGATGATGATAGGATTTATCAACAGGTAATGTGTTACCAGAAACCCTAGCAAGGAGTTGTCCCCGATCATCGACAATTATTTTTAAGTTTGCATTCTCTTTGAGCACTAATTTCTCTGGTAATGATACTCTTGCATATCCACCATTTACACAATTGAGATTCTTGGGTACTCCAAAGAAATCTAACTTCTCGCTGTCATGACAACGCATGCATACATTTACAAAAGTGTTACCGCTTGCACTCGTTTCATAGTTCCGGTATTTCTCCTTGTCAGTCTTCAATACGACAATGATTTTATAATGTGCACAGACGTTCGTCGAATAATTCATCCTCACTTTTTTACAGATATGAATTGTGTGTTTATCCTTCCACTGCGTAAACAATGCTGATTTAATGAATGCAATAAACTAGGTAGTGTCAATAACCTGCCATAGAGTACCAGTGGGAAAGCCACGTCGTGTCCATGAACAAACATAGAGTATGATTGGTAGAGCCGTAAGCATATTTCATGTCATTTTAAGATACGTAAAAAAGTTAAAAAAATACCATGTTTAAAAATTCAAGAAAGTATTTACGAATTGGGGAAGGGGACTCTTTGAGGTTGGAAAATGGGCTTAGGAATGACATTATGAATGGACCTTGTTCAAAAAAGATATAATAAAGCCATAAAAAAGTATTAAAAAAATGGAGAGGGGACTCTTTGGGGGGCCCAGGGAGGGTGTTTGGGGGACCCTTGGGGAGCCGGTTGGCCCTTTGGGAGCCCGGGGGACCTTTGAGGACCAGGGGAGGGCCTTTGGGGGACTGAGGAGGGCGTTTGGGGGAGAACATTTCGAAATTTTTACTTTTTAGTTTACTTTTTTTTGCGGCGCATCCCTGTGGCGCATCCTGCGGCGCTTTCCTGCGGTGCCTCCCTGCGGCGCATCCCCTGCGGCGCTTTCCTGACCCGCGGCGCATCCCTGCGGCACATCCTGCGGCGCTTTCCTGGCCCACGGCACATCCTGGCGGCGCTGCTCGGGTCCGGGGGACCTTTGGGGACCGGGGGAGGGCCTTTGGGGGTCCGGGGGCCAGTTGGGAGCCTGGGGGACATTTGGGGACCGGTGGAGGGCCTTTGGGACCCCGTTGGTCTTTTGGGTGCTCGTTGGGCCTTTGGGGGGCGCGGGGAGGGCCTTTGGGGGTCGGGGTGGGCCTTAGGGGGCGCGGGGGGCCCGTGGGGAGTTGGGGGGACCTTTGAGGACGGGGGGCTTCCTTCGGGGTTGGGGTAGAGGGATTGGGGGTTCCTTCTGGATTGGGGTATGGGGATTGGAGCCCTTTGGATCAGGGTAGGGCGATCGGGGCCCTTTGGGGTTGTGGTAGGGGACCTCACAACACTGTTCAAATGGAACTTGTGTATTATAACGACCACACTCAAAACCTCTTCTAAAACCCTTTCTAAAATCTACTTTTAAAATGTCTCTAACTGTTTCGCCGAAATAATTCCATAAGCTGTCTAAAACCGTTTCGCCCAAATAATCCCTAAAAGTAATTTCTGTGTGTTCCTTTTGTTTTTTGGCATCTCTGTGCTTTCACATTTCAAATTTCTAGGAAACCCTTTCCTACGTTAATCTCTTCATCTCATAAATTTTCCTAGCTAAACTATTAAGGTTTCTTTAGAATATCAATTTATCTCTCCGACTTAAAACTCAGTGAAGCCATATTAAAAAATAGAATTTCTATCTCTTTAGACTCCCGCATAATTCCAAGATAACAAGTGATGTCATTTATAATTCCTGACACTAAAGATCAATGAAGCCCTATTTAGAAACAGAATATTAATTATTCTCTCTGACCTAAAGAACGTTTATCCCACAGACCTAAGATTAAAGAAGCCTTAATGTTTCTTAATTCCCTCTTTGTGAATCAATAATTTCCCCTATCGATAATGCAACTCACGTTCACAGGTTAGCCTAAGGTTCAAAGATACCATAATGTTTCTTAATTCCCCCTACTGGAATCAATACAGTCCCTCGCCGAGTATGTAAATCAAGTTCTCAGGCAAACCTGGGGGGGGGGGTTCTACACAGAACACCACCCCGTGGTTTATGTTTTTCTCAGTGAGAATGAAAAAAAAGGAATTTTATCACTGTCCAAAAACATAAAAAAATCCATAACCCTCCGAGGAAAACAAAAAATAACTATACCAACACACATAACCGTCCATGAAAACAGACCTAAATGTGAGAAAATTCATGGTTTTTCAAGTGAGAAAATTCCTGTTTTTTCATTCTCAGTGAGAAAACAATAAACCACGTGGTACGTATGGGAGT